>NW_026576352.1:0-115824 GCF_028641065.1 Leucoraja erinaceus
TGGCCAGGTGTGGTCACGGGCTCAAGATTCTCCATCATTGCACTTCGCTCACTAATAAGCAGATTATTCTGCTGCAATCTGTCCCAAATAAACCAAGGCACATTGGATAACTTCTGGGAACAATGAAGAGAGTTCTCATTGTTAATTGCATGTACACCTTCTCAGAATGACAGAGGAAAGGTGAAAGAGGGGATCAGAGATGCCATACGTGTGATGTTGCCATTCAGTCTGATTTATTATTAATTTTAGTACTTTAAGGAGGAGGGGATGGGGGGGGGGGGGGGGGGGGGGGGGTGACATCAGAACCACTGAATTGTGAACATTTGTAGCACAAATTGCTGGAAATATTTGAGACTTTTTGACCTAGTGTTGCCCAAAGTCTCTCATCATCTATACATGATAAGGGTGTGGTTGGGTGTTAAGAGCGCCAATCACACTGCAGAAGCTCAACACGATGATGGACATCTGCACCTCAAACTCCTTCCCCGACATATCCTGCCGTTAGTGCGTGCAGGCCTAATTGGGTAGAAAATTAAAACTGGGCCCAGACCAGCCCACTGTAGCCGACCTGCAGCCAAATCTTTGTCAAAACCCTGGAACTCCCCTAGTTATTAGTAGCCTGGATGACAACAGCAAATCGAGATTAGTGCTATCATTTGTCATTACTCGGCAAGCTAAGTCGTGGCGATAACAGATATATTCAATGATATTTACATTTTTTCCTTTCTCATCTTTTATCTTTGCCCAGAAATTTGAGTCTATGTCCTGTGATTCTTGCCCATTGCAAATGGGTGCAACTTCCCCCGCTTTCATCAATATAAACTAGCAATATTCTTGCACACTCCCACTAAATCTCCTCTCAGCTTTACAGACTATAGAACACTACAGTATTGGAACAGGCTCTTTGCGAACACCATACCAAGACCAACTCTCATCAACCTTCACATATTCCACGTCCCTCCATTCTCTTCCTAAACCAGGGGTGGGCAACCTTGTTCTGCGTTGGGGCCGGGACACATACCTGTGAGCGGATAGCGGGCCACATGTATCCCGTGTACACGTGGATCCCGCCCCGGATGGCAGCACCAAATCACGTGTTCACAGAAGGTAGACAAAAATGCTGAGGAAACTCAGCGGGTGAGGCAGCCTCGTGCAACCCTTGCATGTCTCACCCCCTGAGTTTCTCCAGCATTTTTGCCTACCTTTGATTTTTCCAGCATCTGCCGTTCTTTGTTAAACGTGTTCACGGAAGGTGCGCGGCCGTGCCGGTGGCTTTGCGCAGGATGCCGTACGGCCAGCGCTCGGCCGCTGCTCGGGGAAACGCTCGGCGGGCCGGATGCTTACGGGTTACGGGCCGCATTCGGCCCGGGGGCCACAGGTTGCCGACCCCTGGCCTAAGCAAACGTCTCTTGAGTGCCACTATTGTGTCTCTTTTGCTCCAACCAAAACTAACAACCACAGCCTCTCCAGTCTAACCTTATGGCTGAAGTCTCTCATACTTGAAACCATTTTTTCTGTGCCCTCTCAAGTATTTTCACATCCTCCCTAATACTGGGTGAACATTGCATTGTAACCAATGTTCTAAATATCTCAACATAACTTTTCTATTTATGTATTTTTTGGCTTTATTTGTGAATTCCAAGTTCCATATTCACAAACCATGCTGTCAATATTCCCCGCCACTGTCAACGATTGATGCAAACTCACATCCATGTCCTTCTGATCTTCCACATTGTGACTTTTGGTCTATTCCTGAACCATAATTATGTTACAGAAAGAGGCTCTCAGTACAGGGAAAGGTACAAGGGCAACAGAATATCCAGGTGCGTTATTGTTTGACCAGAGTGTACAGAGCACATTTCTACTAAATGGCAATAAATGGCTGAACCATCTTGGCAGGAGAAATGTTGACTACCTCAACAGAACATGTTGCTAATAAAGACCAATCAGTAAACAAGCGATTATGCGGTTAAACCTGATGTTTGCACAGACTGCTCTGCGATAAAGTGAACTGTACACACCATGTCACCAGGATCTCAGATAACATAATCCTAAAATAAGTTCAATAGAAAGCTAAAGGAAGAAAAACGTTCATGAGGAAACCAGAAAAAAAATGTTTTGAACAATCACTCAAGTTATCCTTAGAATATTTCAATATTGATAGCGGTGCTGGCTCGAAAGGCCGAATGGCCTCCTCCTAAATCTATTTTCTATGAGGTACGAGGGAGAATCTCATTCAAAATAGTTCCACCTGTAGATGCAGTCTTCCAGAGGAGCAAGGCTGACCCACAAAAACAGCAACACTAAACCACCATATAGTTCAAAGCACAAACTATGGTGGGAGGGATGTTGTGGCTTTGGGCAAGATGCAGAGGAGGTTGGCCAGACTTGTTGCCGGGACGGAAGGCTGCTGGCTGCAGGGAGAGTGGGCAGGCTTGGTTTGTTTTCTCTGGAGCACCAGGTACCAAGGAAAGACCTGATGGGAGTGTGTGGAATAGTGGAGGGCATAGATAGGGTGGACAGTCAGAACCTTCTCCCCAAGGTGGAAATGTTAAAGACTAGAAGGGACGGCCTTAATATGAGAGGAGCGACATTTAAAAGAGATGGCTGGGTGGTGCAAGGTTTCACCTACAGATGGTGCTGGGAGCTTGGAACATGTATGTTGCTGGGGTTGCCAGCGGAGCCTGATACCACAGCAGCATTTGAGGCTTTTGGATATCACACGCAGGCAGAGGGGTTTATCTTGGTATCATGTTTGGCACAGACATTGTGGGCCGAAGGGCCTGGTCCTGTGCTGTACTGTTCTATATTCTAATCTACATTCTAGATTGATAAGCCACTCATGTGTTCAGATAAACCAAACCGACCAGCAGTGTCATGATCATGTTTTAAATTTGAAGAATGATGCATCATGCTGCATTTTATAAATGTTTCATATGATACTGCAGGGAAGGTGTTCTGTATGTATCATGTACTTCCTAAATTGATCAAATATCTTCTTGTTTGACAACTGTCTGACTTCCCTTCATGTTCTTAATGTTCCAAGTTTCTACATGTGCCCCTTCAAAGATTGACATCTAAACCACTCATAACCCATTCTGATTGGGATTAAAACTACTATTGTATATAATTACTTGGCAAGCAAAGCACCGGAGGTATAATGGATGTTCAGAATAATGGGGGCAGATGACAAATCTTTGGGAAATAATGGATCATCTCATTGATGTGAAAATAAAATGCAAAGATTAAATTTAGCATTTCCGCTGAGAAAAGCAGGACTACTGACAGCTGGCCATCTGCCTGAAAATCTTTCTAATGAACCTTTACAAATTCAGTTAGGAAGTCTCATAGAGGTTTTAAACATCACCAGTTATGTTCATCGCAATGCACAAGAAGTCATTAAAATTACTTGTTGCATTGCGCTGTAGAAAAAAAAAGTATGAAATTTGAAGCATCATATTACAAAAGGTCTGATATTTGCATTAAAACAGAAAAATTAAATAGGACACTTCCCATAAATAAGCAATTAAAAGTGTATATGAAAAAAGGAAAGCAGTCATTTCCTGCTCTTTTTTCTGACCTTGATAATACTGTTCCCTCCCAACAGAAACTAAAAGGAATTACAATCGGGATGTAAGTGTCTCATTAACAGCACCCATCCTTCCATTGAACAGCACACAATACATAACCAGGTTGAGTCCAATTGGCCTCTATCACATAGGGCCACTCCCACCCCCCCATCAGCATGCTTCATGTGTGTTTCTCGTGTCTCCTTGAACACAGTCAGCAACTCAATGCCCTAGCAAGCTGGAATACGTCATTGCCATTGGGTTTAAGAAGGAACTGCAGATGCTGGACAATCGAAGGTACACAAAAATGCTGGAGAAACTCAGCGGGTACAGCAGCATCTATGGAGCGAAGGAAATAGGTAACGTTTCGGGCCGAAACCCTCGGGAACAATCTTCCTGCATCTAGCCTGTCCAACCCCTTAAGAATTTTGTAAGTTTCTATAAGATCCCCCTTCAATCTTCTAAATTCTAGCGAGTACAAGCCGAGTCTATCAAGTCTTTCATAGAAACATAGAAATTAGGTGCAGGAGTAGGCCATTCGGCCCTTCGAGCCTGCACCGCCATTCAATATGATCATGGCTGATCATCCAACTCAGTATCCCGTACCTGCCTTCTCTCCATACCCCCTGATCCCCTTAGCCACATCTAACTCCCTCTTAAATATAACCAATGAACTGGCCTCAACTACCCTCTGTGGCAGAGAGTTCCAGAGATTCACCACTCTCTGTGTGAAAAAAAGTTCTTCTCATCTTGGTTTTAAAGGATTTCCCCCTTATCCTTAAGCTGTGACCCCTTGTCCTGGACTTCCCTAACATCGGGAACAATCTTCCTGCATCTAGCCTGTCCAACCCCGTAAGAATTTTGTAAGTTTCTATAAGATCCCCCTCTCAATCTTCTAAATTCTAGAGTATAAACCAAGTCTATCCAGTCTTTCTTCATATGAAAGTCCTGACATCCCAGGAATCAGTCTGGTGAACCTTCCCTGTACTCCCTCTATGGCAAGAATGTCTTTCCTCAGATTAGGAGACCAAAACTGTACGCAATACTCCAGGTGTGGTCTTACCAAGACCCTGTACAACTGCAGTAGAACCTCCCTGTTCCTATACTCAAATCCTTTTGCTATGAATGCTAACATACCATTCGCTGTCTTCACTGCCTGCTGCACCTGCATGCCTACTTTCAATGACTGGTGTACCATGACACACAGGTCTCGCTGCATCTCCCCTTTTCCTAATCGGCCACCATTTAGATAATAGTCTACTTTCCTGTTTTTGCCACCAAAGTGGATAAACTCACATTTATCCACATTATACTGCATCTGCCATGCATTTGCCCACTCACCCAGCCTATCCAAGTCACCTTGCAGCCTCCTAGCATCCTCCTCACAGCTAACACTGCCCCCCAGCTTCGCGTCATCCGCAAACTTGGAGATGTTGCATTAAATTCCCTCGTCCAAATCATTAATATATATTGTAAATAGCTGGGGTCCCAGCACTGAGCCTTGGGGTACCCCACTAGTCACTGCCCGCCATTGTGAAAAGGACCCGTTCACTCCTACTCTTTGCTTCCTGTCTGCCAGCCAGTTCTCTATCCACTGAATCCCCAATACCGTAGATTCAACTTTATTGTCATTGCACATTTACAGTACAATGAAATGGTTTAGCTTGCAGTCATAACATAGAATAAAATAACAAAACACACACTTAACACAGTTTAACATCCACCACAGTGAGTTCACCAGGCACCTCCTCACTGTGATGGAGGGCAAAAGTCCCAAAGTCCCAGTCCCTTCCCTCCTTGCTCTCCCTCTGCGCCAAGGCGATCCAGGCCTCTGATGTTGTGACCCCGCCGGGTGATGGCAAGCAAGTTCCGCGGCTGAATCCGAGCTCCGCGAACGGGCCGGTTCAAACTCCGCGGCCCGGTGGTCGAAGCTGCCACCCTCCAGTCCAGCGGATGAAGCTGTTGTTGAGGGAGCTCCGGAAACAGGTCACCAACCTGTGACCAGCGAGCTCCTGACGCTATCGTCCACCGGGCCCGCGGCCGAGCCTCCGAAGTCGGGTCGCTGCCGCCGGAACAGCCCCGTATCCGGGTTCCGCCGCCAGAACGCCGCCACAGCCCCAAAGTCGGCCAGCCTCACGATGGTTATTAAGTCCCGGCTCTGCCTCCGGAGCCTCGAGGTCGGTCTCCGTTGGGGGCCGCCAGCTCCACCATTAGGCCTCAGCGCAGGCGGAGACGGAGACGGGGGATACGACTAGAAAGGTCGCATCTACCCAAAGGAAGAGGCTACAAACCAAGCTTCTCCTCCCTGACAAACCAAAATATACTGAAACGAGCCAAAAAGAAAACAAAAAAAAAGAAAAGACAAAACGGACTGCAGGCGAGCAAAGCAGCCGATCTTCATGTATGTATCAGATATACACAGTGGCATAGAAATCTGAACAAGTCTAATAATCTCCACATTCAGTCATAGGACCCATCTCAATATCATAACCCAAAAGCACACGTGACTTGAACTTCATGGGGTGGGAGATTGCAACCTTCACGTGGTCCACCCTGTTTCGACGAATGGAATCTACCTGGCGTGCACAAACAAAAGATCAAACAGTTGTCGTACAACTTTAGGCTGTGCACTCCATACGCAAGGAGAAGAAGAAGGCTTCCTCATCACTGATTTGCAAAGTGTTGAACATAGAATAAAATCCCCAATACGATGTCAGTGAAGAGGAATCTAAAAATGGGCCAGTGAAACGCATGAGCTACGTTACACAAAAAAGCTGGAGAAACTCAGCGGGTGCAGCAGCATCTATGGAGCTCCTGAGTTTCTCCAGCTTTTTTGTGTACCCTTCGATTCTCCAGCATCTGCAGTTCCTTCTTAAACAAAATGCATGAGCTATGTTGCTAAAGTACGTAAAGTTGCAATATTGAAGATTTTGCTAATCCCAGGTTTCCAAGAGTAATCATATTTTGCTGTAAGGAACACGATTTGTCTTTGGGTTCCATGTTAATATTGGGGTGGGAGATGTCGACCTACATGTGGTCCGCCCTGTTTTAACGAATGCAATCAATCAAATAAGATCAAATAGAACAAGTTGTCCCACAACTTTAGGCTGTGCTCGCCATATGCAACAAGAAGAAGATGTTGATATTGCTCTGCCGACATCTATCGTTGTGTTTCTACTTGTCACGATTTGTAATCATGGTTTTACATAGTTTTCTTTCATTTGTTCATGAGAGCTGTGCAATTATTTCCCACCCTAAATATAAAATCAGTACAAATAAACAGTTTAGTTTCATTTGTCTTCATGAAACTGTTGTTTAATATCCTGCCACCAGATAGAAAATTCATATAGTGAATCTAAGATCATAACAGCAATGCTATTAGAATAGAATACCTTTATTGTCATTCGGACCTTACGGTCTGAACGAAATTTCGTGCCTGCAGTCATACATACAATAATACAATAATAGACAACACTAAACACAAATTAACATCCACCCCAGTGAATCCTCCAAGCACCTCCTCACTGTGGTGGAGGCGAAAATCTTAGGGCTGCAGTCTCTTCCCTCCTCTTCTCCCTCTGCGCTGAGGCGATTCCCCACCGGGCGATGGCACAAACAGTCCCGCGGCTCACCGAACCCCGCAAACGGGCCGGCTCAAACACCGCGGCCCGGGGTGGTCGAAGCTGCCGCCCTCCAGTCCAGCGAACGCAGCCGCTGGCCCGCGGCTAAACCCCGGACTCAGGTCACCGCCGCCAGAACGCCGTCCCAGCCACCGGAGCACCATTCCAGCCCCGAGCCGGATCGCCCTCACGTGAGTGCCGTACCTCCCTCGAGCTGGGCCGTCCTCACGGGAGAGTCCCAACCCCGAGCCGGATCGCCCTCATGGGAGCGAGCCCAGGGCAAGTCCCGACAGGCTCTGCCTCCGGAGTCTCGAGGTCGCCAGCTCCGCCGTTAGGCCTCAGCGCAGACGGAGGCAGAGAAGGGGGATACGACAAAAAATTCATATTCCCCCGAAGGGAGAGACAGCAAGCCCCTGTTTCAACCCCCACCCACATAAACACAACCTCAAAACAAAAACTAACTAGACAAAACGAAAAAAAACATTAAAAAGTAAAAACAAACGGACTGCAGGCGAGCCGCAGCCGTTTACCAGCGCCGCCACTTCTATTCAAGAAGATCAGCAATTTTAATTTTAAAACACACACATTTTTCTATACATTTATCGTCCTTATTTTTCCTTGTGAGAATAGCTTTAAAAAACAGGTTATTTTTTAATTTTAATAAACAATTTAGCACTGATCTGACTATCTCCCACACACTGGACAGGCTGTAAATTGGTAAGTGGCTGCTCATCATTTTCAGGCACATCTCACAGGAAGATACCTGGAGAGTCATGGACTTGCTGTCACTCTGTAGATAGAACTAAAACCCTAGGCTGAAATAGCAGCATTGAACTGAGTAGGTGCTGTCAGAAATACTATCTTTTAGATCATACTTAAGCTGATCTGTATTCCATGAGAAGGTAAACAAAAATGCTGGAGAGGCAGGTGAGGCTGCATCTATGGAGCGAAGGAATAGGTGACGTTTC
Organism: Leucoraja erinaceus; assembly: GCF_028641065.1. Lineage (NCBI taxonomy): Eukaryota > Metazoa > Chordata > Chondrichthyes > Rajiformes > Rajidae > Leucoraja > Leucoraja erinaceus. The sequence goes on from NW_026576352.1 coordinate 8,158, forward strand.
AGGTCGAGACCCTTCAGAAGTGACATTAACATTCCCATGATGGTGTTTGAAGAATGCACATTATAACCAACTTTTATCCTATAATGGTCACTTATTTCAAAGATCGTCTGGTCTTATCAAGAACTTGGCCCTGATGCAACATGACTCTGCCTCAACATCTGTCAATAACACCGTCAGCTGAGTTTGAGAACAAAACTCTCAACATCAAATAGAACTTACTGAAACTTATAGTCAGGAACCATCTCAACAGTTGATACCTACAGTAGACTATGTAAGTTGACAGTATTCCCAAATCATCAAAAACATCTTTTAAAAAATGCCATTATTAAGTGGCAATTGCTCCTCTTTGTCATTTTGAAAAGTCCACTCTAAATATACTTGCCAAGAGTACAAAGGTGGACCTCGCTGAAATGTCAATATTAGTGAAAAAAGCCCAAAAAAACCCAAGTACATGAAAAGCCAATCACCCTACTGAAATTAGATGAACATAATTAGTGGGATTTATTATTAAGGATGTGGTAACAGGAAACTTGGAAAGTAAGAATAAGAATGAGCAGAATCAGCATGGATGTATCACTAATCTTTGGTATTTTGTGAGTTTGTAACTAGCATAAAGATAATAGAACGATCTCATGTATTTAAACTTAATTCCCTCATTCTAGATAAAAGTCTGTATTTATCCTATCTATTTATCTCATAATCTTATACATTTCACACAGAGGGTGGTGGGTTTATGGAACGAGCTGCCAGAGGAGGTAGTTGAGACAGGTTCTATAACAACATTCAAAAGACATTTGGACAGGGATACGAATTGGAAAGTTTGAGAAGGTGGTCGTCCCAACACAAGACGGTGGGACAACTGTTGACAGGACAGCTTGGTCGGTCGGGGTAAATTAGGCCAAAGGTCTGTTTCCCAGCTGTAGGAGTATAATTTGGATTTATGATTGTGTTAAGCTAGGTGGCAGTGTTGGCTGTTAAGCAAATGTTGACAGGCTAAACAGGCTCAGCCAACAGGCAAATGAAAAATGGTGTCATAAAATACAAGGTCATCCACAATGCTACAAAGAAATAGAAAGGCAGAGAATGTTTTAAATGAGAAGTTGAAAGTGGCTGGTTTTCAGAAAGGCTTGGGAGCCCTTGCCTACAACTGAGTGGGGATTAAAATAAAATATGCCTCTTCTCTCAAAATTAGAATGAGAATGGCCTCAGGGAAATATACACAACTCTTTGGGGCATGATAGAACTGGGCGACGTCTAGAACTCTGGGTCACAGTCATGTAATAAGGGCTAGCTGTCCAGTACAGCAATGAGAATAACTTTTGTAAAATTGAAGATAATAAATGTATGACATTAGGATAATAAAAGAAAAAAAAATCCTGGGAAACATCTTAAGAAAATAAAAAAACAATAATAAAACTCATGCTGAATTTGACCCAGTCAGATGTAGCTGGATATCACAGAGGATGCTTTGTTCTATTCATGGCAAGTTTAAATGTTGATAGGACAGAATTGTGGGAGTTTTGCTTGAAACCTAATGGTGGAGAATAATAGGTACATGAGGTTGATTCTGGGAATTATGTAGGTATGAAGAGATTGAGCAGATCACCATATAGTCACTGCAATTTAGTGGAAGGATACACTATCAGATTAAAATAGATAATATTCTGAAAAACATCCTTAAGGGCCTGTCCCACTTACGTGATTTTTTCGGCTACTGTCGGCACCCGTTATAGTCACAGCAGGTGGTCGAAAATGTTCAACATGTTGAAAATCCAGCGGCGACCAGAACAAGGTACGACTCTTTGGGTGACTACTCACGACCGTACAGGCTTCTCCCTGCGACATATCGGCAGGGTGTCGCCTGTATGGTCGTGAGTCGTCTCCTCAGTCGCCCAAAGAGTCGTAGCGTTTTTTCTGGTCGCCGCTGGATTTTCGGCGACCTACAACGACCTATGACAGGTGCCGGCAGTCGCCGAAACAAATCCCGTAAGTGGGACAAGCCCTTAACAGGGTTTTGTTTTGAGAAGTTGTTTCCTTTGGCTGGAGGCTGTAGAACAAGTCTCACAGTGAGTGGTCAAAAATGAGGGACTTTCTTTTAAAATTCATTGTTGAGATGTGGATGTTACTGGCAAGATCAGCAACATATTCGAGTGAAAATAATATTAATTTGGCAAAATCAGAAATTAAGTTATTGCTCCCTTATGTCCACATACTGATACATGTACAGATGGACATTAGGAGCTGATTAGGAGCCATTTGAGTTCTGCCCTGGAGGATTATTTAGGTTATGTTACTGGAGGTATTTAGGAAGAAGTAGATTATTTTTAATTGAAAGATCAGGGAATTGTAGATTAGAATGGGAGGAGAGCTGGAGCAGATGTAGAATGGTGTTGAATAGACGAGGGTTCCTTGACATTTGCTGAACTAAATGATTTGGCCAGGTCGTTCGGCCTGGTCACTAAATTAGATAATAATAATAATAATAATAATAATTAAAAATACTTTATTGATCCCCTCAGGGAAATTCAGATGTCCAGAAGCCCCCAACCAACAAACCCACACATTCAGAACAAACGCAGACAGGAAATACATAAAATACCATGTGGACACTACCCGAGTACAATAAATATTTAAAAAGACCAATGCATCCCCTACAGCCTAGCTGTCCGAATGATAAAATCTAATGGCTGCAGGGGTGATGGATCTCCTGAACCGCTCCGTTCTGCAGCGCAGGGAGAGGAGCCGGCACTTTTGACTCTCCAGAAATACATGGAGGGGATGCCCGGGGTTTTCCAGGATGACCTGCACCTTGTGCCTCTCAAGCACATCCATCCCAAAGTCCACTCTCCCCTCCAGCACTGAACTAGCTCGTTAACCAGTTTGTCCAGCTTCTTATTGTTTTTATTAACAGATCTCTTTCCATTAAGGACATTAGTGAATTAGCTGTATTTTCATAACTATCTATAATTTTATGATGACCATCACTGACTTCATCTTGTCATTCCAAATGTATTTCATTACCTGAATTTAATTTCTCCACTTGAAACTTATGTTCCTCAATCAACATTCTGCAGCTGTGGATAGTATCACAGAATCATACAGAACAGGAATACACCGTTTGGCTCAACACACCCTCTATATTGATTCAATTTTTCAGCCCTTGGCTTTCTATGTCTAGGCTTTTCCAGGCACGACTTAACTATTGTCAACTTCGACTCTCAGGGTGAAAAATGTTCCTACAGATATCTTCTTTTCATTCTTTTCTGATCTTTTCTCACTCTCTTCTGTACTCTTATTATTAATGGTTGTGAATCTTTGGAATAAGGCATACAAGAGAGATATGGATAATATAATTAGTAGTACACAAGAAGCCAATAATACTGTTAAATATTTGCAGTACAATCAGCCTTACTGTGGCGCCACAAGAAACTATTCCATCAAATACTAAGGAAATTTGGAACGTCTCCAATGGCTTGTACCAATTTCTCCAGATGACTCGTACAAAGCATCCTATCAGGATGCATCACAATTTGGTTTGACAACTATTCTGCCCAACGCCGCAATACATTGCAGAAAGTTGTTGATGCAGACCAGTCCATCATGGAAACAAGCCTCCCACCAATCACCTTGTGCTTACTCGAGAAAACAGCCCACACTATCAAGGACCACTCACACCCATGGTCATTCCCTCTTCCCTCCTCTCCTGTTGGCAGAAGATTCAAAAGCTGGAACGCCCAAACACCAGATTCAGCAACACCTTCTTCCCTGAGATTACCAGTCGATTGAACACACCTCTCATAACTTACAACCGTTCATTTATTTCCTGACTAATTAATTCCCTGGTGAACTTTAATATGCGTCATGTTACTGAATTATGATTGAACTGTCACTCAATCTTCTTGACAGACAAACATCGATGGCCTGCCTGATGCTTCCAATCATTCTTGGACAAATTCAAGAATTCTAATAGTTCCTGCTCACCCCTACACCTTTTTGTCAAAGTTAAACGGAAACAGAACAGCCTGTGTAGTGGGACAGGATAGTCCAATGGGAGGAGGTGCTTTTCTTTAATTATTATCTCAGTTTGGTTTGAGAATCTTGTGTTATTTCCCAGCCATCTTCCCCATGAGAATCATTGTCAAGCTCTTGGAGTTCTGAATGTCACGACATCTGGAGAACAGATTTGCTTTCTAGGTTGTCCAGGAACCAAGTCAGCTTTCCCAATCGGATATGAATTTCAGTAAATGTGTAGTGCTGGCTATTTTTTAAATTTATTCATCCTCTGGGATCTGGGCAATATAGCAAGGCCTGCGTTTATTACCTATCCCTAACAGTTGGTGTGATGGGCCAGTTTTTGGAGCCACTGCAAGTTTGCATGTAAAGATACTCCCACGGTGATGCTGGTATATTTATACACAGCAATGATAAAGGACTACTTATATTTTTCCAAATATTCCTTGTGTGCAACTTGGAGGGAAAGCTGCAGATGGTAGTTTTGTCAGTGGAAAAAGTCACGGGTTTGAGAGGTGTTATCAGAGTAGTGTAGGTTCGTAACTACAATGTATTTTATATATTAGTGAACATTTCGGATAATGGATGTCTTTGCCCTGGAAGGTGTCAAGCACTCGTGTGAAGAGAGAGTATATAATTATACACTAATTTATACTTTGTAAATGACATAAAGGCCTTGACATGTCAGAACACATGTCACTCACCGTAATATCCCCAGGCCCAGACATGCTCGTAGCCACTGCCGCAGTTGAATTTCTGTTTAGAGGTGATTCTCAGGATGTTGGCAGTGGGGGACTCAGATGATATGGAATAGTAAAGGTCTCTTGTTGCTTCACTTGCTGAGGATTGTGAATGGAATTATGCAGGCATCCTTGTTCTGACCTTATGATGCAAAAAAAGATTGTTTGGACAAAGCCCTGATGATCACCCAGGTGAGGGATGGTTGACGTCTGACAGGCATAACAATCTTCCTGTCAGCAAGGTACGTTTCCTTCAGTTGGTGTATTTTCATGTTGACCTCCGTTTTACCAAGGCACCTTGATGGTATGTAGATAACCTTCCTTGCTACCCATAACTGTGTTACTTGTAATACCATCTGCAAAAGGAGAATAGGTCTAGCTGGATTACCCTTAAAGGTTGGTGAGTGAGCTGATTTACACTCAATGAGCCAATCTAATTTTCTTCTGTAGTTTCAACTTCCTTTGTGTTAAGTATACATGAAGATTTATATCAATCAATCAAAGCCTTTATTGTCATTCAAAAATACACCAACAAATGCAAGTCTGAACGAAATGTTGTTTCATCTGGCTCACCGTGCAACATAAAATAACAAAAGGATAAAATAGATAATAGCGGCAGCACATGATATGGAATTCAAGAGTCTGATGGCTCGGGGTAAGAATCTGTTGCAAAACCTGGCCGATCTGCTCCTTATACTGCGATACCTTTTACCCGAAGGCAGCAGAGTGAACAGTCCATGATGGAGATGTGTGGGGTATTTTATAATGCTGTTGGCCTTGGACAAGCAACGTTTGCACGCAATGTCCAGGATTGAAGGAAGAGAAGTCCCGATGATTTTTCAGCCATCCTCACCACTCTCTGCACGGACTTCCAGTCGGAGGCTTTGCAGTCACCAAACCAGACAGAGATGCAGCTGGTCAAAATGTTCTCTATGGTGCCCCTGTAGAAAGTGGTGAGGACGGGATGGGGGAGGTGAGCTCTTCTCATCCGGTGCAGAAAGTGCAAACGCTGCTGCGCTCTCTGAACTAGTGATGCGATGTTTTGTGACCAGGTCAGACTGATTCAGGCTCCTCAGTGCTGCTTTAATTTTAAGAATAATGCAAGTGGTGCTGGAACATGGCGACTCTTTGCTTGCTGGTCCTAGAAGCGGATTGACTATTATCTGATAGAAACGCGCCACTCTTTTAAATCTCAATGTTGCATTTATGTATAGCTTGACTTGTATTCATGTCTAATCTGAAGAAATGTCCTGACCCTATCCATGCCCTCCAGAGATGTTGCCTGACCCACTGAACTACTGCGGTACTTTGCAACCTGATTGCTTTTTTCCATGTTTAGTATTATCTGATTTAACTGGGTAGCATGCAAAGGAAAGCCTTTCACTGTGTCTCACTACACGACATTAATAATCCAACACCAGTACCAAACAGCTGGCACTCTCATTCCATGTGTGTAATTCAGCTCTATTGTCCATGCTTGGACCACAACTGCAATGGTCTGGAGCCAAATCTCTTAATTATCTCACACCTTCACTCAACACAACATTCATCAACACACAAACATTAGAGGAAGCTGCTGGTGGTCACAAGAGAGGGATTGCAACAGCCATATTCCCACAACGCTATCAATAAATGATCACAATCTATTTCACAATGACTGATGCATATTCTCTGGATTACATGTGGACACTGATTGTGATTGTTCTAAATCCCTCCATGCTGATGTTTTCTGACTTTTCAGCTCATAGTAATCAGATTTCTGTTTGCTGATGGTATCCTAGTTTGAAAGGACTTAAGTTATTAAACTGAGTAGTTTAAATCCCTTCTGTTCAGGCTCCGAGTCAGAGATTAGATATTTTTTATCACAAAGGCAGCCTGATCTCACTGGTTCGTATAACTGTCTTACTTCTCGGAACTTGGGGGCGACCATGTTGCTAGACTGAGCACTCAAGTACAGGAAGATCAAATGGAGTTTTATTTGGAGATAGACCCTGTAACATTGAACCTGATTATACTTATTGCAAGTTATGTGATTCTGCTTTTGGTTTTTCTTATTTCTTGCATTTTGTATGACTGCAGAGGTAAAGATCCCAGTAAGGAATATGGTCCTGAAATGGACAAACCTATCCAGTCTCCAATTCAGTTGGTGGTGATGCAGAATACAGTGGATGCTCACCTCAGTAACAATAAACCTACCATCACAGAAAATAAGAAACAACTACCAGGGTCGAGAAGCACTTTGGTGTAGAAGAAGACTATAGAAGAGAATGCGATGCCCTCACCAAATTTCCACCTTACTTTGATCAAGATCAACAGCTATTTTAACATTGCTCCCGGTAAGTCACTGAAGAAATCTAAACTTTTTAGCTTATAGCTGTATGTGCTATACGGTTTGTGCAATTCTATGAGAACTTGATGGATTATATTAATGTGCAAATTTAGCAATCAATTCTGTGTAGCTTGAGCTCATAAGCACCAATGAAATACCCTGCATGTCAATAAAGGAGGGATTGATTAGAAGTCCAGAGGAACGTTGTTCTGTGCTTTGAATCGTACAAAAGATTTTTCATTAATTGATTCACTATTTAGTTTTCGCAATCTCAAAACCTCTGGTGTCAGCGACATTTTTGTCTGCCATGGACAGCTCAATCTGCTGACCCAATGAAGTCGAGGCGAAAAACGTTTTTTTTTAGTACATTTAAAATCAATATAATTATTTTAAATCTTTCAAACACCTGCGGCATAGAAGAGTTGCTTGACATTTCACTGAAATAAACAAAAAATAGTGCCAATGTAATGAAGAAAAAGTTGGAAAGGGCAAGGAAAAGTTTAAGGAAAAAGTGAATGGTTGGAAGGCTTGAGACTGTTGCAGCCAAGTGTCAAAATATATTTGTCACACAAATGCTAAAGATACAGCAAAGGAAGAAGGCCGGTATAAAGGAGCGGTCAGCAGTAATTGTTGGACAGGCGGAGATGGAAAGGACTCGGACAACAAAATGCAAAACTGAAGGTGGGATTTCAATGACTAAGTGTCGGGACACAAGGGCTTGCTCTTTCTGATGTGCTCAACGTGTGATATATTGAATCAGAGTCATACAGCATCAGGGCTGGATTTAGATGAAGAGAAGCCCTAAGCTATTTCACTTGTGAGGCCCCCCCCCTCCCAATCCCCCACCCCCACGACTAGAGGACCATGACTACACGACAGTAACAGTGTGGCACTATTAGATCCGACTGTATGTTGTCATTAAACATTGGTTTTAAAATACATCTTGGATTCACTGGCTTACCTGGATCGCTGTTTGAAGCTCTGGAGTGTTGGGCCTGCAGCAGGGATGGGGGGTGGGGCCGGAGGAAGGCAGGTGAGTGGACTGAGGTCAAGGTGATGTCTGGTGTAGGGGTGGTGGGTGATCAGGGGGTAGGGGGTATATGAGGACTGTAGTGTGGGTGGGGAAGAGCTGGGGTCACATGGTTTGAGGGGGGTGGGGAAGACCCAGTTGTACAGCCACTGAGATTACCAGGGTTAGGGGGCCTAGCACTAGGGCCCAGCACAGTCAAACCCAGGGGGAGTGGGAATTTGAGGCCCGGTGCCGAGTCCAGGCTGCAGTTAAGGCGATGGCTGCGGGCTGCTGGAGGGCGGTGGAGTGGCCAGGGTCAGCGGGCAAAGAGTAGGAGGTCCCATTGAGCGGATGGTCGGTGAGGCAGCGAGGTGAGTAGGCCCCCCCTAGAACACGAGGCCCTAAACTTAAGCTTGTCTAGCTTGTACGTAAATCCGGCTCTGTACAGCATAGAAGCAGATATTCCAGCCCAACTAGTCCAAGCTAACCAAGATGCCTATCTATGCTAGTCCCATTTGCTGACAAAACTGAAACAAAAGTGCTGAAGTAACTCAGCGGGTTGGGCAGCATTAGTGGAGAACGCAGACAGGTGCCGGGCTACTGACTCCCACAACTATCTAGACTACACTTTGTCCTATCCTGCTTCCTGCAAAGACACTGTCTCCTACTCTCAATTCCTCCGTCTATGCCACATCTGCGCCCATCCAAGATGTCCTCATTCTTAAGGAACGGGGGTTCCCCATTTCCATCATAGATGAGGCCCACACATGTATCTTCTAAGTACCCCACATCTAGGCTTTTGCTTCCCCTTCCACCAGTCTCAACAGGGGCAGTACACCCCTAGTCCTCACCTTTCACCCCAACAGCCGTCGCATACAACACATAATGCTCTGACATTTTCGTAGCCTCCACTAGCCACATCTCCCCATCTTCGACAGACACCGTTCCCTCCACAACTCCCTGGTTAACTCATCCCACCCAAACCACCCCCTCCCCAGCCAGGCACCTTCCCCTGCAACACCTGTCCCAATACCTCCTCTCTCGACTCTAACCGGGGACCCTGACAGGTTAGGCAGAGGTTCCCCTGCACCTCCTCCAACCTCATCTGTTGTCCATATAGACAACATCCACCGCTTTACCCTCATCAATTTCCCTAGTAATCCCTTCAACAAATTCAAGAAGATGAGTCAAACATGACTTTCCAGGCACAAATCCATGTTGACTGTTCCTAATCAGACCCTGTTTATCCAGAAGATTATATATATTATCTCTAAGTATCCTTTCCATTAATTTGTCCACCACTGACGTCAAACTAACAGGTCTATAATTGCTAGGTTTACTCTTAGAACCCTTTTTAAACAATGGAACAACATGCGCAGTACGCCAATCCTCCGGTACCATTCCCGTTTCTGATGACATTTGAAATATTTCTTTCATAGCCCCTGTTATTTCTACACTAACTTCCCTCAATGTCCTAGAGAATATCCTGTCAGGACCTGGAGACTTATCCACTTTTATATTTTTCAAAAGTGTCTGTACTTCCTCTTCTTTGAATGTCATAGTTTCCATAGCTACTCTACTTGTTTCCCTTACCTCACATAATTCAATATCCTTCTCCTTGGTGAATACCGAAGAAAAGAAATTGTTCAATATCTCCCCCATCTCTTTCGGCTGCAGATAGCTGTCCACTCTGACTCTCTAATGGACCAATTTTATCCCTCGTTATCCTAATATAGCTGTAGAAACCCTTTGGATTTACTTTCACCTTACTTGCCAAAGCAACCTCATATCTTCTTTTAGCTTTTCTAATTTCTTTCTTAACATTCTTTTTACATTCTTTATACTCCTCAAGCACCTCATTTACTCCATGCTACCTATAATTATTGTAGATCTCTCTCTTTTTCTGAACCAAGGGTCCAATTTCCTTGAAAACCAGGGCTCTTTCCAATTATTATTATTTCCTTTCAACCGAACAGGGACAAAAAGATTCTGTACTCTTAAAATTTCCCCTTTAAATGTCCTCCATTTCTCTTCTACATCCTTCCCATAAAACAAACTGTCCCAATTCATTCCTTATAAATCCTTTCACATTTCCTCAAAGTTAGCTTTTCTCCAATCAAAAATCTCAACCCTAGGTCCAGTTCTGACCCGCTCCATAATTATATTGAAACTAATGGTATTGTGATCACTGGACCCGAAGTGCTCCCCAACGCATACCTCCACCACCTGACCTGTCTCATTTCCTAACAGGAGGTCCCGTACCGCCCCTTCTCTAGTAGGTACCTCTATGTATTGCTGCAAAAAACTATCCTGCACACATTTTACAAACTCCAACCCATCCAGCCCATTTACAGAATGTGTTTCCCAGTCTATGTGTGGAAAATTGAAATCTCCCACAATCACTACCTTGTGCTTACTACTAATATCTGCAATCTCCTTACATATTTGCTCTTCCAATTCTTGCTCCCCATTTGGCGGTCTATAATACACCCCTATAAGTGTTTCTACCCCTTCCCATTTCTCAGTTCCACCCAAATAGCCTCCCTAGACGAGCTCTCTAATCTATCCTGCCAAAGCACAGCTGTAATATCTTCCCTGACTAGCAATGCAACACCTCCACCTCTTGCCCCTCCAATTCTATCACACCTGAAGCAACGAAATCCTGGAATATTTAGTTTCCAATCACAGCCCTCCTGCAACCATGTTTCACTAATTGCCACAACATCATACTTCCAGGTGTCAATCCAGGCTCTAAGCTCATCCACCTTTCTTACAATGCTCCTAGCATTAAAATATACACATTTAAGAATCCCACCACCTCTTATTCTCTGTTTATTATCTTTTTCTTCTTTCTCCCCTACATGTTGGGTCTGAGTGCTTCCCTTCTCTGCCCCCTGCCTCACACACTGACTACTAGCTTTCTCTATTTGAGTCCCTCCCCCCAACCGTTCTAGTTTAAAGTCTCCCCAGTAGCCTTTGCAAATCTCCCCGCCAGGATATTGGTCCCCCTCGGGTTCAAGTGCAACCCGTCCTTTTTGTACAGGTCACACCTTCCCCAAAAGAAGTTCCAATGATCCAGAAGCTTGAATCCCTGCCCTCTGCACCAGTCCCTCAGCCACGCATTTATCCTCCACCTCGCTCCATTCCTACTCTCACTGTCACGTGGCACAGGCAGTAATTTGGTCCTTCTCCTTAACTCTCCTCCTAACTCCCTAGATTTTCCTTTCAGGACGTCTTCTCTTTTCCTCGTCCTTCTCAGCGGCACATCCTCGACCGACCTCCGGCACCCACTGGGATGTTCCATCAGCAAAACAGCAGGGACAGGTGTGATGAAACTTCTGCGTGCCACACCTGGTCCATGGCCATCTCTTCAGATCTGTTTTCCAGCTGCTTGCGAGGAACTTTCCCTCCGATCACCTGCAGGAAAATGCTACTGGGGCAGATGATGAGTCAGAGCCAGACTTAAACGCCGTGGATTCTCACGTGCAACAGATCGCCGCCAGTTGTACTGGGAAATGTTGATGATGAAATCGCAAATGCAGACGAGAGTGCGGGCAGGTTGTAGCTCTTTCTAGAAGTGGCTCTTAAAAGGGCCTTTGTTGGACGGAGTGAGAAATTCCGGTGCGGTCCCCACCGATGTGGCTTCATATCCGATGGTTGTACACGAACGGCATTCCGGGTCCTCACATCCATTTTCAGGCTTTTGTTGTGTGTTATCCAATCCCCTTTGGGGTTGTACAGGAGAATCCAAGGCGTTTAAGAAATTTGTCAAACTCGTCCAGCTCCGACTCATCATCTGCTCCAGTGGCTTTTTCCTGCAAGTCTTCGAAGGGAAAAATCCTCGAAAACAGCTGGTGACCACATTTAGATAATAATCTGTCTTCCTGTTTTTGCTACCAAAGTGGATAACCTCACATTTATCCACATTAAACTGCATCTGCCATGCATCTGCCCACTTGCCCAACCTGTCCGAGTCACCCTGCATTCTCATAGCATCCTCCTCACAGTTCACACTGCCACCTAGATTTGTGTCATCTGCAAATTTGCTAATGTTACGTAATCCTTTCACCTAAATCATCAATATATATTGTAAATAGCTGCGGTCCCAGCACTAAGCCTTGCGGTACTCCACTAGTCACTGCCTGTCATTCTGAAAGGGACCCGTTAATCCTTACACTTTGTTTCCTGTCTGCCAACCAATTTTCTATCCATGTCAGCACTCTACCCCCAATACCATGTGCCCCAACTGTGCCAACTAGTCTCCTACATGCAAATTTATCAAATGTTTTCTGAAAGTCCAGGAACACTACATCCACTGGCTCTCCCGTCCATTTTCCTAGTTGCATCCTCAAAAAGTTCCAGAAGATTAGGTAAGCATGATTTCCTCTTTGTAAATCCATGCTGACTCAGGCCAATCCTGTTAAGGGCCAGTCCCACTTGGGAGACTTTTTTGTGTTGTTGCATTTATAGGTTTGTTAATCTACAGCAAAAAATAATTTAAATTGTTGCCTGTACATATGACAATTAAATAATTAGAACAGAACAGTAAAATGACAGGCCCTTCGGCCCATAATGTCTGTGCTAAACATAATGCCAAGAACAACTGCACAAATTCAATATTTCCTGTGTATCCATATATGTAACCAAAAGTTGCTGAAATGCCACTAACGTGCCTGCCCCAACCACCACCCCACCCCACAGCATATTCTAGACACTAACCACAGCTATGAGATATTATGGACTGTGTCTTTGGTTCCACTGTGGACAATGTTCTACAGTAGCATTTAATTAATTATACTGATCTTTTTATCAGTGTGTTGTTGAATTTACAGGCCAGTTAAGATGCAGCAAGAACTAATTAAATAATGTACCAGACATAATGGCAAAACCAACTCTGACTCGCCTGCACAAGTTCCATGTCCCTCTGCACCCACACGAAGTGCAACAGTCACTGAAATGCCACACTGGTGTTGGCCTCCATCACCATGCATTGATGACCTCCCCGTACACCACATCTCTAGGGATGCATCCATTTCCCATCCTGTGGACATGTCCAAGCCAGCGGAGACACTTCTGTTTGAGGGTCGCAGGGATGCTGGGCATGTTGGTCAGACAGAGGACAGATTCAAAGGTGGTTTTGTCCAACCGACAAACTCCCAGGACGTGACGACAACAGCAGAAATGATAATTATATTTACTGTTCTTGATGTGGGCAAGTCGTCCAAAGCTTCACTGCTGTACAGTAACGTGTTCAACACACACGCTTTGTAGACCGCTATCTTGGTCTTCATGTAAGTTTCCTGTTCTTCCATGCAGTGGATTCCAGGCACTCACCACCTTCTCTGTTAAACCAAAACTTGCCTCACACATCTCCTCTGCTCAATCCGATACAACTAGATCTTCAATTTCCTCATCAGCAGATCACAATCAGCACAAACGGGCAACACCTCCTCCTCTATAACCAACACAGGACCAGCTCAAGGCTGTGTGCTCAGTCCCCTGCTCTATGACCAGGACTGCACAGTCAGACCATTCCAATGCCGTCTTTAAATTCCACCGACGATACCACCGTTGTTGGGCAAATGATGGACAATGATGAGTCAGAGTACAGGAGAGAGATTGATAATCTGAGGGAATGTTGCCAGTGCAGACGTGTTGTTCTCAATGTCCGCAGGACCACAGAGCTATTTGTTGACCTCGGGAGGAAGCCGCAGATCTACAAACTTGACTTCATTGATGGGACAGTGGTGGAGAAAGTTATGTTCCAAGATCCTGCTTCAAGTTCCTGGGCGTTCATATCTCTGAACATCTGTCCTGGTTCCAACGCAGGTCCCATTTTGTTCCCCACATCACTCCTCGACCGACCTCCGGCACCCACCGCGGGCCCGTCCTAGGCTGCTCACAGCCAGGTCCTATCTTGGTCCTCTCCCATTCATTTACCGTTCTTGATGTAGGTAAGTTGACCAAGCTTCACTGCTGTACAGTAACATGTTCAACACTCACATGTTGTAGACAGTGGTCTTGGTCTTCATTGTCAGATTCCTGTTCTTCTATGTCAACTTTCTTAGTCTCCCGAAGGTGGGTGCTGTAGAGGAAGGTGGTTTACTGTACGTGAATTGGTTTCCTCATCCAGAGAATGGCTGTCAGTCACCGTAGATCCTAGGTTGGTGAATTTAAGACATTTAAGACAAAGACACTTTTTTGGTCCTTCTCCTTAATTCTCCCTAAATTCTCCTTTCAGGACCTCTTCTCTTTTCCTCGTCCTTCTCAGTGGCACATCCTCGACCGACCTCCGGCACCCACTGGGATGTTCCCTCAGCAAAACAGCAAGGACAGGTGTGATGAATCTTCTGCGTGCCACACCTGGTCCATGGCCATCTCTTCAGATCTGCTTGCGAGGAACTTTCCCTCCGATCACCTGCAGGAAAATGCTACTGGGGCAGATGATGAGTCAGAGCCAGACTTAAACGCCGTGGATTCTCACGTGCAACAGATCGCCGCCAGTTGTACTGGGGAATGTTGATGATGAAATCGCAAATGCAGACGATAGCGCGGGCAGGGAAGAGGTTGTAGCTCTTTCTAGAAGTGGCTCTTAAAAGGGCCTTTGTTGGACGGAGTGAGAAATTCCGGTGCGGTCCCCACCGATGTGGCTTCATATCCGATGGTTGTACACGAACGGCATTCCGGGTCCTGACATCCATTTTCAGGCTTTTGTTGTGTGTTATCCAATCCCCCTTGGGGTTGCACGGGAGAATCCAAGGCGTTTAAGAAATTTGTCAAACTCGTCCAGCTCTGACTCATCATCTGCTCCAGTGGCTTTTTCCTGCAAGTCTTCGGAGGGAAAGCTCCTCGCAAACAGCTGGTGACCACTTCAGTCGGCAGATGTTTCATGCTTTCCCCTTCACACCATCTGGTGGGGATCCAGGGCGACAAGAAGTCCCACCAAGTTGTTCCTCAACAGCTTCTCCTGCTCCAGGTGTGGAAGGTCACAGAGAATGTGGAACAAGATTGGGTCTTCGGGATCTTCAATCATCTGTCATTCAAGTCCACTGTGATCATCAAACTTGGCCATTTCCTGTCATCATAATCCAACCTGGTAAATGGAGACAAGAATGGAGTCTTGAATGGTCCCAATCCAAACATCGTCTGTCCATTCCCTTCACAGATGCTGCCTGACCCACTGAGTTGCTCCAGCAGATTTCTGTTCCACCTTCGCTGACAGCCAAGCTCTATAAACACATCTCCATCACAGTCTTCCACTGAGGGCAGTTTACAGAGGATCAGCTCCACATTCCCAGTGACACCAGATCTTCCTCAGCAACACAGCAGGGTCAGGTGTGATGAAGGTTCTGCGTGCCAGCCCTGGTCCATGGCCGTCTCGTCAGATATTGTCCTCTGGTCAATCACAGGAAACATGGCAGATGGTCGATGACCTCAGGAGTGGAAAGCCGATGATCCACAAACTTGTCTTCATTCATGGGACAGTGGTGGAGAACGTTATGTTGCAAGTTCCTGGTTCCATGTCTCTGAAGATCTGTCCTGGGTCCAGCACATCAATGCAATCACACACAAAACGTATGACCACCTCTAAGCTTTCGTAACATCCACAAAGGCGATGAACAATGCGGTTTGCTGCTCTTGACATTTTCCTTGTATTTGATGCAGGGAGAAGATCATGTCCATTTTTCACACAGAGAGTGGTGAATCTCTGGAACTCTCTGCCAGAGGGTAGTTGAGGCCAGTTCATTGGCTATATTTAAGAGGGAGTTAGATGTGGCCCTTGTGGCTAAGGGGATCAGAGGGTATGGAGAGAAGGCAGGTACGGGATACTGAGTTGGATGATCAGCCATGATCATATTGAATGGCGGTGCAGGCTCGAAGGGCCGAATGGCCTACTCCTGCACCTAATTTCTATGTTTCTATTGTGGATCTACCTCCATGGAAACTGCATTGTGCCTCAGGTCAGTGAGTCTGTGCAGTCTTTGCAGGATCACTCTGGCAAAGGCCTTTCCTGTAACACTCAGAAGTGAGATGTCCCTGTAGTTGGTGCACTCCCTTGATCTTGTACAGTGTGACGATGTTGGTGTTACGTGTGTGTTATGCAGAAACTGCTCAGTCCGTCACAGGTGATGATCTCTTCACCATCAAAGGGATCTACAGGAGATGCTACCTGCAAAAGGCAGCTAATATCAAAGACCCACACCGCCCTACCAGTGTGAAAAGCCAACATAAGCAGGGAAACTGACCTCCATGTTTAAGAGCAGCTTCTTCCCAGCAATTACAAGTCTCTTGAATGCTGCACAACATGAACCACAACGATGAGATATTATGGATTGTGTCTTTCGCTGCCCGACAGATGTTCTTTACACTAGCATTCAATTATTAATTTCCTGTATTTTTATTTTATTAGTTACCTGTGTGTTGTTGCACTACGCTCCCATTATTTTGTTCAGAAGCTCAAAAAACGTGACCTCCAGGTTCAGGAACAGCTTGTTCCCAGCAACCATCAGGCTCTTGAACACTGCCCGACACAAACTACATCTATAAACTGTGAAGAACTATGGACTGAGTCTTTGTTGCATTACAGACATGTTTACAGTAGAATCGTGAGTATAAATTTACCAAAATGTAAATTAACACATTTTTGTGTTGTTGCAATTACAGGTTTGTTAATCTACAGCAAGAAATACACCACCTCCCATACACCCCCTCCCCACCAACACACACCACCCTCCCATACACCCCCTCCCTCACACTCCCCCCCCCGACAACACACCCCTCCCCCTCAACCCCCTATCCCACCCACCCACACACACACCCCCCTCGCCCACACACACACCCGCCCACACACCCACTCCCCTCGCCCACACACACACCCCCTATATACAAACCCCAGCAACACCCCCCCCACACACACCTCTCCCTTACACACCCACCCGCCCACACACACACCTCTCCCTTGCACACACACCCGCCCACACACCCACTCCCCTCCACACCGCTCGCTGCCCCTCCTCCTCCCTCCCCCCTGCCGACCCCCCCACCCCCCACCCATGTACAAACTTAGACTTGAATAATGGCACCAAACCTGGCCCCTCTGTCCACTATCTCAATCTACTACTGTTATACACTTGTACCGTATCTAAGAAGCTTATTTAAGATTTGTGAAAGTGATTATGTATGGTGATACATGTATTAATCTGTGTACAGAAATGAATTCCACTTTAGCTCGGTAAATATGACAAATAAAGAACCATTGGACATTTATAAACACAGTGCTTACCTTGGTCTTGGCTTTCAGCGTTGCTGGAATGAAGAGGTTCCTGTCGCTTCTAGTGTGAAGATACGCTCCTTCTGTGTCAGCCGTGAAGACAAAGGACAGAGGGCTGATAGGAAGACGCCGAACAGCATGGGAGCTGGGACACAACCTTGCTTCCATTCGGCCCTTCGAGCCAGCACCGCCATTCAATGTGATCATGGCTGATCATCCCCAATCAGTACCCCGTTCCTGCCTTCTCCCCATATCCCCTGACTCCGCTATCTTTAAGAGCCCTATCTAGCTCTCTCTTGAAAGCATCCAGAGAACCTGCCTCCACCGCCCTCTGAGCCAGAGAATTCCACAGACTAAGAACTCTTTGTGTGAAAAAGTGTGTCCCCATCTCTGTTCTAAATTGCTTACCCCTTATTCTTAAACTGTGGCCCCTGGTTCTGAACTCCCCCAACATCGGGAACATGTTTCCCGTCTCGACAGTGCCCAAATTCTTAATAATCTTATATGTTTCAATAAGATACCCTCTCATCTTTCTAATTTCCAGAATATACAAGCCCAGCCGCTCCATTCCCTCAGCGTATGACAGTCCCGCCATCCCGGGAATTAACCTTGTGAACCTACGCTGCACTCCCTCAATAGCAAGAATGTCCTTCCTCAAATTTGGAGAGCAAAACTGCACACAATGCTCCAGGTGTGGTCTCACTGGGGCCCTGTACAACTGCAGAAGGACCTCTTTGCTCCTTTACACAGCTCCTCATTATAAAGGCCAACATGCCATTCGCTTTCTTCACTGCGTGCTGTACCTGCATGCTTACTTTCAGTGACTGATGAACAAACTCCCCCAGATCCCATTGTACTTTTTCCAACTTGACACTATTTATCCACATTAAACTGCATCTGCCCACTCGCCCAACCTGTCCTAGTCACCCTGCATTCTCATAGCATCCTCCTCACAGTTCACACTGCCACCCAGCTTTGTGTCATCTGCAAATTTACTAATGTTACCTGTAATCCCTTCACCTAAATCAATAATATATATTGTAAATAGCAGCGGTCCCAGTACCGAGCCTTGCGGTACCCCACTAGTCACTGCTGGTCCCAGCACCGAGCCTTGCGGTACCCCACTAGTCACTGCTGGTCCCAGCACCAAGTCTTGCGGTACCCCACTAGTCACTGCTGGTCCCAGTACCGAGCCTTGTGGTACCCCACTAGTCACTGCCTGCCATTCTGAAAGGGACCCTTTAATCCCTACTCTTTGTTTCCTGTCTGCCAACCAATTCTCTATCCATGTCAGCACTCTACCCCCAATGCCATGTGCCCTAATTGTGCTCACTACACCCACTGGCTCTCCCTTGTCCATTTTCCTATCCCAGAAGATTAGTTAAGCACGATTTCCTCTTTGTAAATCCATGCTGACTTGGACGCCCCAGGATTTTGGAATGTTCAAAATCCAGAGGCGACATCTGGGTGTGTCATCATGTGGTGCACCCTGTCACACGCTGACGTACGCTGTCCTGCATGTGACGCCCATTTAGGGTTATGGTTACGGACCACAGATGGGCTGTAAAATATTCTTCCTTCAATGCGTGGATTTTAAACATTAATACAATTAAATAAATTGTGTAAATGACAACATGCCCCGAGTCGTTCAGTTTTATTTACCGATGCATTGGTCCACTTCCAGATCCAATCACAGTCTCTAACTTTTCACAGGGAAAGCCCGCTGCCTCTGGGGGATTGGAGAGAACATTGGAAGCGAGATCTGCCCTCTGGGACAACTCGTGGCCAACAGTTTCGTTCCCATAAGGAGCAGGCAGAACATTGGGGGTTCGAGTCCAAGCCCTGGGGCCCCTGTGTCACATTTAGTCCCGAGACATATTGCCTTTCGGCCCATCGAGTCCGTACCGACCACCGATCCCCTGCAGACTATCCCACACACGCTAGGGACAACTTATACCAAGCCTATCAACCTAGAGTTAATGTTAGGGTTAGTGTTAGGGATAGGGTTATGGTTTGGGTTAGTGTTTGGGTTAGTGTTTGGGTTAGTGTTTGGGTTAGTGTTTGGGTTAGGGTTAGTGTTAGGATTAGGATAAACTGTCCCTAGCGTGTGTGGGATAGTGTGTGTGTATTCGCTGGTCACAGACTGGGTCCACAAATGGGGGGCATCGGGGAAAGTGGGGGGGTGGGGGGTTGGAGATGGGGATGTGAGGGAGGGGAGGAGAAGGGGGTGATGAGTAGAGCAGGGAGAAGGGAGGAAGAGGGGGGAAGGGAAGAAGAGGGGGAGAGGGGAGGGGAGAAGGGTAAGGGGCAGTGGAGAAGGAGGGATGGGGGAAGAGGGGAGAGAGGGGAGTTCAGTCTACACTTACTGAATCCATCCCGGTGAAAAGTTAGAGACAATGATCGGATCTGGAAGCGGACCAATACATTTGTAAATAAAACTGAACGACTCTGACAGCTTTTCATTTGCACAATTGATTTTATTGTATTAATTTTAATATATTAATGTTTAAAATCCATGCAATGAAGGAAGAATATTTTACAGCCCATCTGTGGTCCCTAACCCTAACCAGGCATCACCCGCAGGACAGCATACATAGAAACATAGAAATTAGGTGCAGGAGTAGGCCATTCGGCCCTTCGAGCCTGCACCGCCATTCAATATGATCATGGCTGATCATCCAACTCAGTATCCCGTACCTGCCTTCTCTCCATACCCCCTGATCCCCTTAGCCACAAGGGCCACATCTAACTCCCTCTTAAATATAGCCAATGAACTGACCTCAACTACCCTCTGTGGCAGAGAGTTCCAGAGATTCACCACTCTCTGTGTGAAAAAAAGTTCTTCTCATCTCGGTTTTAAAGGATTTCCCCCTTATCCTTAAGCTGTGACCCCTTGTCCTGGACTTCCCTAACATCGGGAACAATCCTCCTGCATCTAGCCTGTCCACCCCTTAAGAATTTTGTACGTTTCTATAAGATCCCCTCTCAATCTTCTAAATTCTAGAGAGTATAAACCAAGTCTATCCAGTCTTTCTTCATAAGGCAGTCCTGACATCCCAGGAATCAGTTGTACGACAGCATACATCAGCGTATATGTCGTATAACTTGTCGATTTTACGGTCACTGACATTCGCAGTCACTAAAGAATCGCAAAGTGGGACTAGCCCTATTCTGCTATATCCAAATGTGCTGCTATTTCATCTTTTATAATTGACTCCAGCATCTTCCCCACCACCCATGACAGGCTAACTGGTCTATAATTCCGTTTTCTCTCTCCCGTCTTTCTTAAAAAATGGGATAACATTAGCTACCCTCCAATCCACAGGAACTGATCCTGAATCTATTAAACATTGGAAAATGATCAACAATGCGTCCACAATTTCTACAGCCACCTCCTTAAGTACCCTGGGATGCAGACCATCAGGCCCTGGGGATTTATCAACCTTCCATCAGTCTACCCAACACCAATTCCTGCCTAATGTGGATTTCCTTCAGTTCCTCCGTCACCCCAGATCCTCTGGCCACTAGTTCATCAGGAAGATTGTTTGTGTCATAGAAACATAGAAATTAGGTGCAGGAGTAGGCCATTCGGCCCTTCGAGCCTGCACCGCCATTCAATATGATCATGGCTGATCATCCAACTCAGTATCCTGTACCTGCCTTCTCTCCATACCCCCTGATCCCTTTAGGGCCACATCTAACTCCCTCTTAAATATAGCCAATGAACTGTGGCCTTAACTACCCTCTGTGGCAGAGAGTTCCAGAGATTCACCACTCTCTGTGTGAAAAATGTTCTTCTCATCTCGGTTTTAAAGGATTTCCCCTTATCCTTAAGCTGTGACCCCTTGTCCTGGACTTCCCCAACATCGGGAACAATCTTCCTGCATCTAGCCTGTCCAACCCCTTAAGAATTTTGTAAGTTTCTATAAGATCCCCTCTCAATCTCCTAAATTCTAGAGAGTATAAACCAAGTCTATCCAGTCTTTCTTCATAAGACAGTCCTGACATCCCAGGAATCAGTCTGGTGAACCTTCTCTGCACTCCCTCTATGGCAATAATGTCCTTCCTCAGATTTGGAGACCAAAAACTGTACGCAATACTCCAGGTGTGGTCTCACCAATGTGGAGACCACACTTCCACATGTGGAGCAGCTGTTGAGGAACAACTTCTTGTGGCTCCGGAACAGATCAACGAGGCTCAATCTCATTGGTCAGTAGAAAAACAGTTTGGAGGAAATCCGTGGGTCAGACGACATATGTGGAGGGAATGGACAGATGATGTTTTGGGTCATGGCCCTTTAAGTCTCCATTCATCAGGTCAGTTAACAACGACAGCAGATAGCAGAGGTTGATTCAGATTCAGATTCAATTTAATTGTCATTGTCAGTGTACAGTACAGAGACAACGAAATGCATTTAGCATCTCCCTTGAAGAGCAACATAGCAAACGATTTGAATAAATAATAATAAGTGTCCAGGGGGGGGGGGGTGGTGATTGGCAGTCACTGAGGTACGTTGTTGAGTAGAGTGACAGCCGCCGGGAAGAAGCTGTTCCTCGACCTGCTGGTTCGGCAACGGAGAGACCTGTAGCGCCTCCCGGATAATAGGAGGGTAAACAGTCCATGGTTGGGGTGAGAGCAGTCCTTGGCGATGCTGAGCGCCCTCCGCAGACAGCGCTTTGTTTGGACAGACTCAATGGAGGGGAGCGTGGAACCGGTGATGCGTTGGGCAATTTTCACCACCCTCTGCAATGCCTTCCGGTCGGAGACAGAGCAGTTGCCATACCATACAGTGATACAGTTGGTAAGGATGCTCTCGATGGTGCAGCGGTAGAAGTTCACCAGGATCTGAGGAGACAGATGGACCTTCTTCAGTCTCCTCAGGAAGAAGAGACGCTGATGAGCCTTCTTGATCAAGAATGATGTTCACCATGGACTAGAATAACACATGGTTGAAGATCCCAAAGGCCAATCTTGCTCCATGTTCTGCATGACCGTCCACACCTGGAGCTGGAGAAGCTGTTGAGGAACAAGTTGGTGGGATTTCTTGTGGCCCCGGTTCCCCTCCAGATGTTGTGAAGGAGAAAACATGAAACACCTGCCGACTAATGTGCTCACCAGCTGTTTACGAAGAACTTTCCCTCTGATAATACCACTGGGGCAGATGATGAGTCGGAGGCAGACGAGTTTGACAAATTTCTTGAACGCCGTGGATTCTCACGTTGTACTGGGAAATGTTGATGATGAAATCCCAAATGGAGATGAGAGCGCGGGCTGGGTGGCTAGTGGCTCATGACAGGGCCTTGAACGGAGTGAGAAATCCCGGTGCGGTTCCCACCGAATTGTGGCTTCAAATCCGATGGTTTTTTCACGAACGGCGCTCGAGTTCTTGACGTTCAATTTATCTTAGTTAAGTTTAGTTTAGATTAATTTAGTTTATATTGTCATGTGTACTGAGGTACAGTGAAAGACTTTTGTTGCGTGTTATCCAATCCCCCTTGGGGGTGCATGGGAGAATCCAAATCGTTTAAGAAATTTGTCAAACTCGTCCAGTTCCGTCTCATCATCTGCCCCAGTGGCTTTTTCCTGCAAGTCTTTGGAGGGAAAGCTCCTCGCAAACAGCTGGGGATCACATCAGTCGCAGATGTTTCATGTTTTACCCTTCATACCATCTGGAGGAGATCCAGGGCGACAAAAATCCTCACCAAGCTGTTCCTCAACAGCTTCTCCAACGCCAGGTGTGGAAGGTCACAGAGAACTTGGGCTTTGGGTTGTTCAACCATGTGTCCTTCCAGCCCCTGGTGACCATCAACCTCTGGTACCTGCTGTCTCATAAACTGACCTGTAAAATGGAGACTACAATGGAGTCTTGAAGTCACGATCCAAAACGGCGTCTGTCCATTCCCTCCACAGATGCTGCCTGACCCGCTGAGTTCCTCCAGCTCTCGTCTTCTTACCGAGGAGATTGAAGCTCACCGATCTCCGACAAGATCTCGGTCTGGGAGCACATCTCGGTCGCGGTCTCCCTCCCACGGCATCGTCTTCAAGGCGGGTCGTAGAACGGTCCAGGGGCGCTGGATCTACTCGGACCCAACCTGACCTGTAGATGTTTGCGCGGAGCTGGACTTGCGGGGATTTAGCGCCGGTGAGTTTTGTGTAACCGCGAACACCATCAATGGAGCAGAATGACACAAGAAAGAGACTCCCCGCCCTCACCCCCTTCATACTCACCCCTCGCTCCTCAAGGGGACTCGGCCCGTTGGTCAGCGGCTGGGTGGACAGGGCGGGTGGGCAGGAAGGAGTGAGAGGATATTTTATTAAATTGCGGCAGAGGGGCGATGTCTTTGGCCTTGACCCTTGGTCGTGTCCGGAACGCAGACCCCTCCCGCCCCCCTCGCTGACCATTGGACCTCGCTCCGGCCACGGCGATTGGCCATGGGGTGGACAGTCCATCCGATTGGCGGAGACCGCTGTCCGTCAGCGCCAGATTTTAGCGCCAAACTTCAGCGCGCGATGGACAGCTCGTGCAAAGCGATTGTCCGCTCGCTCCGGCCTCGAGCCCGCGTGACCCCCCCCACCCTCACATATTGGCGCCAAGCCGGACACTGAGGGAAATGAGGGACATGAGGGAGATTTTGAGGGACCATTGGTCACTGAGGGTCAGTTGGTCAATGAGGGAGCACTGGACACTGACTGATGTTGAGGGGACGAGAGACATTGAGGGAGATTGAGAGACATTGAGGGGCCAAGTCCCGAGGGTGACCCCTCACACAAGGGAAGGTCCAATCTCCCAGGGGCAACATGAGTTCAGGGATAAAGGGAGATGTTGGTACTACTGCGTATAACACACACCAGCAATATTAGTTTATTCCCAAAGAACCGCAGATGCCGGTTTACAAAATAAGACACAAAGTACTGGAGTAACACAACCGGTCAATCTACAAAATAAACCGACTGAGTTACTCCAACGTTTTGTGTCAATGTGAGTTTAGTTCATTATTCTCACGTGTACAGAAGTACATCAAAGAATCATCTGTCGTGGTTCAACCGCATTGATGTGACGGACAAGATGGCATCCCAACGCCTCTACTCCCTCAGAGACGGGAAATTCAGCTCCCCAAATTCTTCACAATTTTTCCCAAATTTTACAACTCACCTACAAATTAATGACAAGTTAAAGTGGCCGATTAATCTGTCAATTTGCATCTGTAAGCACTCCCCGATTTAGATAAACTTGCACCTAAGCAATTATTTAACCCCACTGCTGCCCATGTGGTGAATCTGTGGAATCCGTTGCCACAGAAGGCTGCGGAAGCCGTCTATTGATATTTTTAAGGCAGAGATAGATAGATTCTTAATTATCTCTCGGGTGTCAGGGGTTATGGGGAGAAGGCAGGAGAATGAGGTTAGGAGGGATAGATAGATCAGCCATGATTGAATGGCGAAGTGGACATGATGGGCTAAATGGCCTAATTCTGCTCCAATCACTTATGACCTTACATGGTCTGTATTGTGTGCAGTTTTGGTCCCCTAATTTGAGGAAGGACATTCTTGCTATTGAGGGAGTGCAGCGTAGGTTTACAAGGTTATTTCCCGGGATGGCGGGACTGTCATATGCTGAGAGAATGGAGCAGCTGGGCTTGTACACTCTGGAGTTTAGAAGGATGAGAGGGTATCTCATTGAAACATATAAGATTGTTAAGGGCTTGGACACGCTAGAGGCAGGAAACATGTTCCCGATGTTGGGGGAGTCCAGAACCAGGGGCCACAGTTTAAGAATAAGGAATAAGCCATTTAGAACAGAGACGAGGAAACACTTTTTCTCACAGAGAGTGGTGAGTCTGTGGAATTCTCTGCCTCAGAGGGCAGTAGAGGCGGGTTCACTGGATGCTTTCAAGAGAGAGCTAGATAGGGCTCTTAAAAATAGCGGAGTCAGGGGATATGGGGAGAAGGCAGGAACGGGGTACTGATTGTGGATGATCAGCCGTGATCACATTGAATGGCGGTGCTGGCTCGAAGGGCCGAATGGCCTACTCCTGCACCTATTGTTTATGTTTCTATATTTTGGTCCATATCCCTCTAAACCTTTCCTATCCATGTATCTGTGTAAACGGATTTTACATTTTGTTCTGGTATCAGCCTGAACTACCTCCTCTGGCAGCTTGTTCCATACACCCACCACCTTTGTGTGAAAAAGTTACCCCTCAGGATTACAGTGGTGCTCACGGTGGCGCAGCGGTAGAGTTGCTGCCTTACAGCGGCGGAGACGCAGGTTCCATCCCGACTACGGGTGCTGTCTGTACGGAGTTTGCACGTTCTCCCCGTGATCTGCGTGGGTTTTCTCCGAGATCTTCGGTTTCCTTCCACACTCCAAAGCCGTACAGGTTTGTAGGTTAATTGGCTCGGTAAATGTAAAAATTGTCCCTTAAGGGGGTTAGTGTGCGGGGATCGCTGGTCGATGGGCCAAAGGGCCTATTTCTGCGCTGTATCACTAAACTAAACTAAACTACTTCCCCACAGCCATCAGGCTCGGACAAAACTGAACATTAATGGCCCATTATCTGTTATTTGCACTTTATCAGTTTATTTATTCATGTGTGTATATATTTATATAATGGTACTAGACTGAGTGGGACCCGTTGGGTCCCAGCATCACACGGGAGGGCTGGAGACAATATTCCTCCTCTCCACCAATTCCAATATTGCTGGCCAGTGGGGGGGGGGGGGAGGGTGGGGGGCTTTCTGTTGCGCTAGTATGAGTGTTGTGGGCAGAAGGTACTGGTTTCCAGAGGGCTAGTATGGAGTTTGTGGGCCAAATGGATTTTTGGGCTGGCAGCACAGTCACTGAGGGCTGGCAGCTCAGTCACTGAGGGCAGGCAGCACAGTCACTGAGGGCTGGCAGCACAGTCACTGAGGGCTGGCAGCACAGTCACTGAGGGCTGGCAGCTCAGTCACTGAGGGCAGGCAGTACAATTACTCGGACCTGGCAGGCTGGCGGCTGAGAAACTGCCAGAAATTCTGCCCAAAACAGGTGACAGACTGTAATAGGGAAGGGGGAAGGGGGAAGAGGGTGGACTGAATGGATTATTGGGCTGGAAGTTCAGTCACTTACAGCTGGTGGGCTGGCAGTTCACTAACTCACGGCTCGTGGGCTGGCAGTGCAGTCACTCACGTCTGGTACGCTGGCAGTTCACTCAGTCACCCCACCTACCTTCACCACACCCCCCACTCTGCTCCTTGCCATTCCCCTCCCACCCACACATTCAGTGCATCTCCAAACAACCACCCCCCATGCACTCTAAGTGCTCTCCCACAGAGCAGCCATTCCTGCCTATTAGGTTCTATTGTGATGAACACACAGCATTAAAAGTGCAAAAAAGTTTTATTAAAGTTTAAAATGTGAATGACTCTTAAAATATAAGAACAATTTAAATTTAAAAGATGAGATTTATTAAGTTTTTACTTGTTGTGTTTCTTGTTGCGTCTTGTTGTGTTCTGCTGCTCACTGCCTCTTGATGACTATTTCCTGTTGATAAAAAGAGACAATTTTAATATAGAGAAAGTCAGCGGTCAAATTTTAAGAAGGAAAATCTGAGAATATCTCAGAAGTCATCATTCAACGAAGCACGCTATTAATGACAACATTCTTGGGCGATGTTCCATCCTTCACGAAACCTTTGACATTTCCCTTCATATTTCTGTTGAGCTAGTATGTTTGGCCAAAGGTACTGGTTTCCAGAGGGCTAGTATGGAGTTTGTGGACGGAATGGATTTTTGGGCTGGCAGCTCAGTCACTAAGGGCTGGCAGCTCAGTCACTGAGGCCTGTACTGGCAGGGGGGCACCAAAATGCTTGGTGTTGCGGAAGACATCTGGAAGAGTTCTGTCCACAACTTCAAAGCATTCTCTCCTAATCATTGGACATTCATCCCAAACAATGACTAACTTGCCTCGTGAAATGTGCCGTCTTAGAGATCTTCTCGATGTTGCACAATGTATCCTCGGCCACTTGAATGGGTATCTTGAATCGAGAATGTGTCGTTCTTCCACCAGGCAGAAATGTAGCTGCTATCCTAGAGGATACTACAACAATAGCCACATCACCTTGACCTCTAACATTTCCTGACATAATGATGTTGAAAAAGCAGCCCAAAGACAATTTCAGTTGTTAATGAACACTGAAGATTTTGTGCAAAACATTTTTTTGATGCGAGGGCTGTCAGGGTGGGGTGGGGGGTGGTAAACATCGTGCAGCCAAGGGAGGGGCACAGCTTCAGGTGGGGGTTCTCGTGAGCTGATGAGAAGGGGGGCTCATGCAGGGGATGAGGGCGGCTTCAGTAGGGGGTGTATCCTATAGCCAGGCGGAGGGCAGCATCTTGAGGTGGGGGATGTCAGTGGAGGAGAGGGGGCAGTGAGCGATTTACTCATGACCTGTGGACTCACTCACTGCCTTGGGATTAACTCATGCCCTTTAGACTGACTGACTCTCACGGCTTGTGGACTGACTGATGCCCGACTTCTGGAGTCACGTCCGACTTTTGTAAACTGAAAACGGTAACATCTACATTGAGGAACAGCTTCTTCCTGACAGCCATCACGCTATTAAACTTAACAAATAAGCTCTGAACTACGAAATACTATATTATTTCACACACACTCACACATATATTCACACACACATTCACTCACACACACATATTCAGACACACACATACACATATTCACACACACACACATATTCACACGCACACACATTCTCATACACATATTCACACATACATACAGACTCATTCACGCACACACAAACTCAATGACACACACATTCACACAAAGACCCACACACAGATTCACACACACACACACAGATTCACACACACACACTCACACATACACAGACTCATCCCCCTGCTCAAGACACTGCCCTATGGGTGGTAAATGTCGTGCAGCCAAGGGCAGCTTCAGGCGGGGGTTGTCGTGAGCTGATGAGAAGGGGGTGTGGTGTCCTCATGCAGGGGATGTGGACGGCTTCAGTAGGGGGTGCATCCTATAGCATGGCAGAGGGCAGCGTCTTGATGTGGGGGATGTCAGTGGAGGAGGGGGGCAGTGACTCGGGACCCGGGACCCACCCCCTCCCAGGACACTCCTCCCACAGGAAAAACACTATGACTGTATGCATGTAAATAGATTTATTTATTGAAATCATATTCTATGTCGCTCTTCCAGGGAGATGCTAACTGCATTTCGTTGTCTCTGTACTGTACACTGACACAATGACAATTAAAGTTGAATCTGAATCTGCATCTGATTCGGACAGCAATGGCGGCCAGATCTCCCACAATGCAAAGGGAGGGGGAAAGTGGCCCATCGCCGACCGGTTGCCGTGGCAGTGCGCATGTGTAAGGCGGCCGGCCGAGCCGAGCCCGAGAGAGCGCAGGCGCAGACCCGGGACCCGAGTGGAGACCCGAGCCCCGAGCGCAGAGCCGAGCCGAGCCGAGCCGAGCCGAGCCCCGGGAACAACTGCAGATGCTGGAAAATCGAAGGTGGGTAAAAATGCTGGAGAAACTCAGCGGGTGCAGCAGCATCATCGATGTGGAGCGAAGGAAATAGGTGACGTTTCAGGTCGAAACCCTTCTTCACACTGCAGAGGCTGGTTTACACCGAACACCGAAAAATCACGCATGTGGGACAGGTAGCATCTCTCTGGAGCCCCTAGCGCAGACCCGAGCCCAGACAAAGGGCTGGAGAAACTCAGCGGGACTGATAGCGTTGCGATCGGGAGCCTTCTTCAGACTGATTGGGATGGCGTTTGGTGGGGAGAAAGCACACTCCATCAGTCTGAAGAAGGGTCCCAGTCCAAAACATCATCCGTCCATTCCCTCTACAGATACGTGTGTAAGAAGGAACTGCAGATGCTGGTTTAAACCAAAGATACTCTAAAGAAAGGTCTCGACCCGAAACATCACCCATTCCTTCTCTCCAGAGATGCTGCCTGTCCCCATGAGTTCCTCCAACAATTTGTTTTATGCTCAAGATCCAATATACAACATTGCTCAATACAAAGTAGTACTTTTTGACCAGTGTTTACAAAGTACAAACTTTTAAAAAAGAGTGTAGATGATTACTTTGGCCAGGCATTATGATCAGCAAGGACATTGTTGGCTGAGGGCCTGTTCCTGTACTGTACTGTACTGTGTGAGTTACTGCAGGGAACAAAACAACGCAGTGGGTTAGAGACTACATTATTGAGGGAATTAACTTCATTTCAGTCTAAGGTCTGTAGGTTCTCTTTTCTGCTGGCGGTAACTTAGAACAGAGGATATACGGTACATAGAACAGTATAGCACAGGAACAGGCCCTTCAGCCCACAATGTCTGTGCTGTACATGATGCCAATTTCAACACCATATCTGCCCGTGATGATCCATATCCCTCCATATCCATGTTCCTGTCTAAAATCCTTGTAAACACCACTATTGTAAGATTTGGTCTTGGCATCATGAACAGCACAGACATTGTGGGCCAAAGGGCCTGTACTGTTCCATGTTCTATGTGCTTTGTTCTAACCTTGTCTCAGAGAGTCAATATTTCAATCACACCACCATCTTATTTCTCCTGCTGCTATTGCATTTCTGGTTAATTATCTGCAATTTGGTTTTGTTTTCCCCCACAAAATAAAACAACTCTCTCTGCACCCAATTTTTCAGCAGTTTAAAGATTTCTATTAGTTCAACCTTCAGCCTTTGTTCCTTAAGAGAAAACAAGCCACACCCATGAATTCCTATTGATCTTTGAGTATTTCAGACAGAGAACACTTGGATGAAAAGATAGTTAATGATGGCTCAGAAATATGATGTTGTGAAGTTTATGACTCATAAGGATCTTTTAGGTTCACACAGCATCGACTCATGCCCTTCAGCCCATCGTGTCTATACTGACCAACTTCCCAATTACACTGATCCAACACAAATCCCATTTTATGCTCCCCAAATTCTTCACAATTTTCCCCAAATTTTACAACTCACCTACAAATGAATGACAAGTTAAAGTGGCTGATTAATCTGTCAATTTGCATCTGTAAGCACTCCCCGATTTAGATAAACTTGCACCTAAGCAATTATTTAACCCCACTGCTGCCCATGTGGTGAATCTGTGGAATCCGTTGCCACAGAAGGCTGCGGAGGCCATCTATTGATATTTTTAAGGCAGAGATAGATAGATTCTTAATTATCTCTCGGGTGTCAGGGGTTATGGGGAGAGAGGGAGGGGGGTAGAGTGAGCGCCGCCGGCGACGGGGGGTGACCGGGGGGCGAACCCCCCACCACCAATTTTTTGTAATCGCGATTTTAAAACTTTAAATGTTCAATTTCCGGGATAGAGAGGGGGCGGGACCGTCTGTTCCACCATCACCTTGAGTTGCAGGAACCGCCCGAGTTGCCTGCACCTGTTTTACAATTGTTTATCCTCCTTGTTTCCCCTCCCGGCCGCTGCCGCCCCGACCACCTCACCCCCCCCGCCACATCTCCCCACACACCCTATACACCCCACACACCCCATACACCCCACATCTCCCCATACACCCCACATCTCCCCACATCTCCCCATACACCCACATCTCCCCATACACCCCACATCTCCCCATACACCCCACATCTCCCCCCCCCCCCACATCTCCCCATACACCCCACATCTCCCCATACACCCCACATCTCCCCATACACCCCACATCTCCCCATACACCCCACATCCCCCCATACACCCCACATCTCCCCATACACCCCACATCTCCCCATACACCCCACATCCCCCCATATACCCCACACACCCCATACACCCACATCTCCCCATACACCCCACATCTCCCCATACACCCCACATCTCCCCATACACCCCCATCTCTCCCCATACACCCCACATCTCCCCATACACCCCACATCTCCCCATACACCCCACATCTCCCCATACACCCACATCTCCCCATACAGCCCACATCTCCCCATACAGCCCACATCTCCCCATACACCCCACATCTCCCCATACACCCCACATCTCCCCATACACCCCACATCTCCCCATACACCCACATCATCTCCCCATATCCCCCACATCTCCCCATACACCCCCACATCTCCCCATACACCCCACATCTCCCCATACACCCACATCTCCCCATACACCCCCATACACCCCACATCTCCCCATACACCCACATCTCCCCATACACCCACATCTCCCCATACACCCCACATCTCCCCATACACACCCCACATCTCCCCATACACCACATACACCCCCATACACCTCATTTACCCCCATACACCACATACACCTCATTTACCCCATCTACCCCATACACCCACATCTCCCCATACACCCCATCTACCCCCCTACACCACACTCCCCCCATACACCACACACACCCCCATACACCCCACATCTCCCCATACACCCCACATCTCCCCATACACCCCACATCTCCCCATACACCCCACACACCCCACACACCCCATACACCCCACACACACCCCATACACCCCACACATCTCCCCATACACCCCACCTCTCCCCATACACCCCACATCTCCCCATACACCCCACATCTCCCCATACACCACACATACTCCATACACTCCACATCTCCCCATACACCCCACATACCTCATCTCTCCCCATACACCCCATCTCTCCCCATACACCCCATTTCTCCCCATACACCCCACATCTCCCCATACACCCCACATCTCCCCATACACCCCACATACCTCATCTCTCCCCATACACCCCATCTCTCCCCATACACCCCACATCTCCCCATACACCCCACATCTCCCCATACACCCCACATCTCCCCATACACCCCACATCACCCCATACACCACACATCACCCCATATACCCCACATCTACCCGATACACCCCACATCTCCCCATACACCCCACATCTCCCCATACACCCCACATCTCCCCCATACACCCCACATCTCTCCCCCCATACACCCCACATCATCCCCCCATACACCCCACATCTCCCCCATACACCCCACATCTCCCCATACACCCCACATCTCCCCATACACCCCACATCTCCCCCCCATACACCCCACATCTCCCCATACACCCACATCTCCCCATACACCCCATCATCTCCCCATACACCCCACATCTCCCCATACACCCCACATCTCCCCATACACCCCCATCTACCCCCATACACCCCACATCTCCCCATACCCCCATCTACCCCCATACACCCCACATCTCCCCATACCCCCCACATCTCCCCATACACCACATCTACCCCCATACACCCCACATCTCCCCATACACCACATCTACCCCCATACACCCCACACACCCCATACACCCCACACACCCCATACACCACACACACCCCATACACCCCACATCTCCCCATACACCCCACATCCCCCCATACACCCCACACACCCCCATACACCACACACACCCCATACACCCCACATCTCCCCATACACCCCACATACCCCATCTCTCCCCATACACCCCATCTCTCCCCATACACCCCACCTCTCCCCATACACCCCATCTCTCCCCATACACCCCACATCTCCCCATACACCCCACATCTCCCCCCATACACCACATCTACCCCCATACACCCCACATCTCCCCATACACCCCCATCTCCCCATACCCCCCACATCTCCCCATAACCCCCATCTCCCCATACACCCCATCTACCCCATACACCCCACATCTCCCCATACACCCCCATCTCCCCATACCCCCCACATCTCCCCATACACCCCCATCTCCCCATACACCCCACATCTCCCCCATACACCCCCATCTCCCCATACCCCCACATCTCCCCCCATACACCCACATCTCCCCATACACCCACATCTCCCCATACACCCCCATCTACCCCATACACCCCATCTACCCCATACACCCCACATCTCCCTACACACCCCATCTACCTCCTCCTCCCATTTTCCTTCCTTCCCCCCCCCCCCCCCCCCTCCTCCCCCCATCAGTCTGAAGAAGGGTTTCGGCCGGAAAGGTCACCTTCCAGCCTGCACCACCATTCATAGAAACATAGAAAATAGGTGCAGGAGTAGGCCATTCGGCCCTTCGAGCCTGCACCACCATTCAATATGATCATGGCTGATCATCCAACTCAGTATCCTGTACCTGCCTTCTCTCCATACCCCCTGATCACTTTAGCCATAAGGGTCACATCTAACTCCCTCTTAAATATAGCCAATGAACTGGCCTCAACTACCCTCTGTGGCAGAGAGTTCCAGAGATTCATCACTCTATGTGTGAAAAAAGTTCTTCTCATCTTGGTTTTAAAGGATTTCCATCTTATCCTTAAGCTGTGACCCCTTGTCCTGGACTTCCCCAACATCGGGAGCAATCTTCCTGCATCTAGCCTGTCCAACCCCTTAAGAATTTTGTAAGTTTCTATAAGATCCCCTCTCAATCTCCTAAATTCTAGAGAGTATAAACCAAGTCTATCCAGTCTTTCTTCATAAGACAGTCCTGACATCCCAGGAATCAGTCTGGTGAACCTTCTCTGCACTCCCTCTATGGCAATACTGTCCTTCCTCAGATTTGGAGACCAAAACTGTATGCAATACTCCAGGTGTGATCTCACCAAGACCCTGTACAACCAAAGATCTTATAGCGAAGCAAGATAGGCTACTCCTGCTAAATGCAATGGACTGACGTGTAGTACGCTATGGAGGGGATCATGGGCATTTTTTCACGCCCATTTTAGCAACCTGAGCCTACCTAACCCGACCCGACTCGCACTGTAATCCAAAGATCTTCTTTAAGATCTTTGCTGTAATCAATGTTGTGGGGCAACAGTTTGTGTGGGTCAGATTCATAAATCTGTCAGTTCAAACTTCTTGTCAAGAATAAAATTTGATTCTGGTAATTGTCTTTTTTAATGTTTTTTAAATCATTTCTTTTTAAATGGCTCACAAACAGTGTTTGAGTTGATTTTGTAGTAACCGGAACCGACCCGACCCGCAGGGTGATTGACAGGGGGGACTTTTTGTGCGTGATTATAGGGTTAGATTCATAATTCTGTTAGTTCATAATTCTGTTGATTCTTGTTAAAGAATAAAATGTTTATAAACACACATACATGAAAATTATATAAATGTATATAACACACACAATTATATTTCTTCTAATCCAATAATGAACTTTATTTCAGACTAGACAAGGGACATTAAATAAGAAACATTGTAAATAAGAAACATTGTCTTGGGGCACTCTCTCTCCCCGCTGCCCCGGGCCCCGCACTCTCTCCCCGGGCCCCGCACCCTCACTCTCCCCGCTGCCCCCCGGCCCCGCACTCTCTCTCCCCCGCTGCCCCGGACCCCCGCACTCTCTCTCTCCCCGCTGCCTCGGACCCCACACTCCTTCTCCCCACACTCTCTCTCCCCGCTGCCCCGGGCCCCGCACTCCTTCTCCCCGCTGCCCCGGGCCCCGCACTCTCTCTCCCCGCTGCCCCGGGCCCCGCACTCCTTCTCCCCACTACGGATCCGCACTCCCTCTCCCCACTACGGATCCAATCTTTGGCCGGGAGCAAGAAAGCGGAACAAGATGGCGGAACAAGATGGCGGAGTCAGCTTGCTAAAATGTGTCCTGTAATCACCCATGAAACCGCCCATGAGCGAACCTCACGTTTGCGGGAGAGTAACCCATCTTGCTTCGCTATAAGATCTTTGCTCACTACTGCCCCCCTTCACCCTAGGGTGCTCCCTCACTACTGCCCCTTCACCCTAGGGTGCTCCCTCACTACTGCCCCTTCACCCTAGGGTGCTCCCTCACTACTGCCCCTTCACCCTAGGGTGCTCCCTCACTACTGCCCCTTCACCCTAGGGTGCTCCCTCACTACTGCCCCTTCACCCTAGGGTGCTCTCTCACTACTGCCCCTTCACCCTAGGGTGCTCTCTCACCCGTCCCTTCACCCTAGGGTGCTCCCTCACTACACTACTGCCCCTTCACCCTTCACCCTAGGGTGCTCCCTCACTACTGCCCCTTCACCCTAGGGTGCTCCCTCACTACACCTGCCCCTTCCACCCTAGGGTGCTCCCTCACTACTGCCCCTTCACCCTAGGGTGCTCCCTCACTACTGTCCCTTCACCCTAGGGTGCTCCCTCACTACTGCCCCTTCACCCTAGGGTGCTCTCTCACTACTGCCCCTTCACCCTAGGGTGCTCTCTCACCCGTCCCTTCACCCTAGGGTGCCCCTTCACCCTAGGGTGCTCCCTCACTACTGCCCCTTCACCCTAGGGTGCTCCCTCACTACCACCCCTTCACCCTAGGGTGCTCCCTCACTACTGCCCCTTCACCCTAGGGTGCTCCCTCACCCTAGGGTGCTCCCTCACTGCTACCCCTTCACCCTAGGGTGCTCCCTCACTACCACCCCTTCACCCTAGGGTGCTCCCTCACTACCACCCCTTCACCCTAGGGTGCTCCCTCACTTTTTCCCTCAGTATTTTATTTGTTATTTTTGTTTTTTAAATAGGTTGTGTTAATGTTCTCTGGTTTGTTTTATGTGGGCGGAGGGGAGGACTTTGAGCCCCCCCATCGGAGCCTGGGATAGACGCTCAAACCGTGGCCTGTGGATTTCACCATCGAGGAGCTCGCAGTCTCGGGTAAGAGACCAACGTCGGAAAGCACCAAAATCCGCACGACCTTCCTGTTTTTGCCACCAAAGTGGATAACCCCACATTTATCCACATTAAACTGCATCTGCCCACTCACCCAACCTGTCCAAGTCACCCTGCATCCTCATAGCATCCTCCTCACAGTTCACACTGCCACCCAGCTTTGTGTCATCTGCAAATTTGCTAATGTTACTTTTAATTCCTTCATCAAAATCATTGATGTATATTGTAAATAGCTGCGGTCCCAGCACCGACCCCACTAGTCACTGCCTGCCATGCTGAAAGGGACCCGTTAATCCCTACTCTTTGTTTCCTGTCTGCCAACCAATTCTCTATCCATATCAGCACCCTACCCCCAATACCATGTGCTCTAATTTTGCCCACTAATCTCCTTTGTGGAATCTTATCAAATGCCATTCGCTTTCTTCACTGCCTGCTGTACCTGCATGCTTACTTTCAGTGACTGATGAACAAGGACCCCCAGATCCCGTTGTACTTCCCCTTTTCCTAACCTGGCACCATTCAGATAATGATCTGCCAACCCGTTCTTGCCACCAAAGTGGATAACCTAACAATCTGATTGAAACATGTAAGATTGTTAAGGGTTTGGACACGCTGGAGGCAGGAAACATGTTCCCGATGTTGGGGGAGTCCAGAACCAGGAGCCACACACAGTTTAAGAACAAGGGGTAAGCCATTTAGAACGGAGACGAGGAAACACTTTTTCTCACAGAGAGTGGTGAGTCTGGAATTCTCTGCTTCCGAGGGCGGTGGAGGCAGATTCTCTGGATACTTTCAAGAGATAGTTAGATAGGGCTCTTAAATATAGCGTACTCAGGGGATATGGGGAAAAGGCAGGAATGGGGTACTGATTGTGGATGATCAACCATGATCACATTGAATGGCGGTGCTGGCTCGAAGGGGCGAATGGCCTACTCCAGCACCTATTGTCTATTGTCTATTTATCCACATGATACTGCATCAGCCATGTAGTATAAACAGCTTTTTTCCACGAGTAGTAGCTCTATTCAATAACCAAAAATCTGTGGCCTCCTTTTGCTCTGGTATTTGATTTAATTCACATGTTAAATCGATAATGCTTTATTATTAATGTTTAATGTTTTATGTGTCATTCTTAACTGTCACTTCACTGTCGTTCATATGAAGAAAGACTGGATAGACTCGGTTTGTACTCGCTAGAATTTAGAAGATTGAGGGGGGATCTTATAGAAACTTACAAAATTCTTAAGGAGTTGGACAGGCTAGATGCAGGAAGATTGTTCCCGATGTTGGGGAAGTCCAGAACAAGGGGTCACAGTTTAAGGATAAAGGGGAAATCTTTTAGGACCGAGATGAAGAAAACCTTTTTCACACAGAGAGTGGTGAATCTCTGGAATTCTCTCCCGCAGAAGGTAGTTGAGGCCAGTTCATATATTTAAGAGGGAGTTAGATGTGGCCCTTGTGGCTGGAGGGATCAGGGGGTATGGAGAGAAGGCAGGTACAGGATACTGAGTTGGATGATCAGCCATGATCATATTGAATGGCGGTGCAGGCTCGAAGGGCCGAATGGCCTACTCCTGCACCTATTTTCTATGTTTCTATGTTGTCACTTGCGGGCGGAGCACCAAGGCAAATTCTTTGTATGTGAATACTTGGCCAATAAACTTATTCATTCATTCATCTGCCCCCTCGCCCAACCTGTCCAAGTGACCGTGCATCCTCAGCATAATTTTACCATTACTATGATCAGCCATGATCATATTGAATGGCGGTGCAGGCTCGAAGGGCCGAATGGCCTACTACTGCACCTATTTTCTATGTTTCTATGTTTCTAACACGCAGAGTGAAATTAGTATACCAAATAGCTCTTGCATTGTGTAACAGTTTATTTCTCTATGTGATGCAATATCAATTAGAATTAATGATGCAGTTTTGCTCTTTAGCAATATGCTATTTTAAGATGCTGATAGTAGATTTATAATGGCTGGTGATTTGCGAGCTGGCACTGATGGTTCTTGCCTGATGTTCTTCACCTTCGTTCTCTTCCCACGAGGTGAGCTATGTTGAGGCAAGCAGCCTGTGGCCACCTTCCGCGGGACTCTAGCCGGCCATCTCTTCTCCCTTGTGGACAATGGCCGCCTCCTCAGGTGCTTCCCCTGCAGCCACTTGGCTGGCATCAGCGCCTTCCTGGCGAGGAACCTCACTGGCAACCCTCTGACCCGGAGTAGAGGCTTCACCAGTGAGTTGCCGAGGGGGAGATTCCATCCCGGCGCTGGTATCCTGACTGGAAGTGACCTCAGCCACCGTCTCCTAAGCAACAGTGGCCTCCTCTTTGCACATCGCAAGGCCTTAGACTGCAAAGACAAAAGCAAGAAAAATGGACATTATGTCTGCATTGGTTGGTCGCCTCCTTGTTTCAATGCCAAGGACTGGATTCTGCAGATTAAATTTTCTAAATTAAACTTTGCAGTCGGAATAATATCAAGAGAGAGCTAGATAGGGTTCTTACAGATAGCGGAGTCAGGGGCTATGGGGAGAAGGCAGGAACGGGGTACCGATAGTGGATGATCAGCCGTGACATCATTGAATGGCAGTGCTTGCTCGATGGGCCGAATGGCCTACTCCTGTACCTATTGTCTATTGTATAATCATGCAGGTATAGCAGGCAGTGAAGGAAGCGAATGACATATTGGCCTTCATAGCAAGAGGAGTTGAGTATAGGAGCAAAGAGGTCCTTCTGCAGTTGTACAGGGCGTGGAGTATTGTGTGCAGTTTTGGTCCCCTAATTTGAGGAAGGACATTGTTGCTATTGAGGGAGTACAGCGTAGATTCACCAGGTTAATTCCTGGGATGGCGGGACTGTCATATGCTGAGAGAATGGAGCAGCTGGGCTTGTACACTCTGGAGTTTAGAAGGATGAGAGGGTATCTCATTGAAACATATAAGATTGTTAAGGGCTTGGACACGCTAGAGGCAGGAAACAAGTTCCCGATGTTGGGGGAGTCCAGAACCAGGGGCCACAGTTTAAGAATAAGGGGTAAGCCATTTAGAACGGAGACGAGGAAACACTTTTTAATGTTTAAATCCATCCAGTGAGTTGGCCTCCGCTGCCCTCTGTGGCAGGGAATTCCATAAATTCACAACTCTTTGGGTGAAAACGTTTTTTCTCACCTCAGTCTTAAATGATGTCTCCTTTATTCTAAGACAGTGGCCCCTGGTTCTGGACTCGCCCAACATTGGGAACATTTTTCCTGCATCTAGCTTGTCCAGTCCTTTTATAATTTTATATGTTTCTATAAGATCTCCCCCTCATCCTTCTGAACTCCAGTGAATACAAGCCTAGTCTTTTCAATCTTCCCTCATATGACAGTCCCGCCATCCCAGGGATCAATCTCGTGAACCTACGCTGCACTGCCTCAATCACAAGGATGTCCTTCCTCAAATTAGGAGACCAAAACTGGACACATCAACCATTAGTTTTCACAAAAGCACAAACTCACTGCTCCGAGACTGGTCCAGATCACATTTGCTTTCGGAGTGACGTTGATGGTCTCCATCGTTGAGCCGTTGGATATTTATCCCCTTGTCACCTGCGCTGGTGTTGTAATGTCCCCGTGTTGTTGGGAGTTGGTACAATTATGGTGACATCCAAATACTTTGCCCCCTCTGAGTGGCCGTTGCCACGGCAACGCAAAGGCCATCGTGTCACAATGGCCATCACGTTGTCAACATGCATCAGAATATATTCAACCAAACACATTTTACAGAAATATACCATGATGCCCACCGCAAATTGGAGGAGCAGCACCTCATAGATCGCTTGGGTAGTTTACATCCCAGCGGTATGAACATTGACCTCCAATTTCAGGTAGTCCCTGCTTTCTCCCTACTTCCCCTCCCCTTCCCAACTCTCCCACAGCCCACTGTCTCCTCCGCCTCTTCCTTTCTTCATCCTGCCCCCCCCCCCCCTCCCCCCTCCCCTCCACCCCCTAACCCCACAGAAGGGTCTCGGCCCGAAACACCGCCTATTCCTTTGCTCCATAGATGATGCCTCAACCGCTGAGTTTCTCCAGCATTTTTATCTACCCCGATTTTTCCAGCATCTGCAGTTCTTTCGCAGACACTTGTTATTAGATGATTAGGCATAATTCCAAAGTTTGGAGATACTACTCAACTCAGAAATGAGGTTTAAACAACTGAGATGATCGGAGCAATGGGAATGGCAGGCAGGCTGGTGGGACAGAGAAAAGAACACTAACATGGAAGTGTAGACAAGAAATATGCGTAATCTTCATACAAACCTTTGTGCCTGCACAACTGTAGAAGGACCTCTTTCTTGCTCTGAAGAAGGGTCCCGACCCGAAACGTCACTTAGACCTAGACTGCCCAACCTCTCCCTACAGACATTTACCCTCTCTATTCCCCTCATCCTTTTTCATAGCAAAAGGATTTGAGTATAAGAGCAGGGGGGTTCTACTGCAGTTGTACAGGGTCTTGGTGAGACCACACCTGGAGTATTGCGTACAGTTTTGGTCTCCTAATCTGAGGAAAGACATTCTTGCCATAGAGGGAGTACAGAGAAAGTTCACCAGACTGATTCCTGGGATGACAGGACTTTCATATGAAGAAAGACTGGGTAGACTCGGCTTGTACACGCTAGAATTTAGAAGATTGAGGGGGGATCCTATAGAAACTTACAAAATTCTTAAGGGGTTGGACAAGCTAGATGCAGGAAGATTGTTCCCGATGTTGGGGAAGGCCAGAACAAGGGGTCACAGTTTAAGGATATGAGGGAAATCTTTTAGGACCGAGATGAGAAAATCATTTTTTACACAGAGAGTGGCGAATCTGTGGAATTCTCTGCCACAGAAGGTAGTTGAGGCCACAGTTCATTGGCTATATTTAAGAGGGAGTTAGATGTGGCCCTTGTGGCTAAAGGGATCAGGGGGTATGGAGAGAAGGCAGGTACAGGATACTGAGTTGGATGGTCAGCCATGATCATATTGAATGGCGGTGCAGGGCTGAATGGCCTACTCCTGCACCTATTTTCTATGTTTCTATGATCTTATACACCTCTTATACAATCAGCCATCATCCTTCTGCGCTCCAGGGAATAAAGTCCTAGTCTGCCCAACCTCTCCATATATCTCAAGCCCTCGAGTTCTGGGAAAATTCTCTTAAATCATTTAACTTTTTGAACATCCTTAAAATATGTAAAGAAAACTAGGAGTGAAAAAAGAAATGTAATTAACACTGGAGTTGGAAAATCATTCTATTAGACTGATAAAAATCATT
This sequence comes from Leucoraja erinaceus, assembly GCF_028641065.1. NCBI lineage: Eukaryota > Metazoa > Chordata > Chondrichthyes > Rajiformes > Rajidae > Leucoraja > Leucoraja erinaceus. The sequence continues at coordinate 49,477 of NW_026576352.1, forward strand.
CCACCGTCTAAACACTGTGCTTCACTCCCATCCTACCCTTTAGGCTTTGATTACTGCAGTTTTTTTGGGGGAAAACTAGCTCAATAAACCATGGAGTATGTGGTTTAATATATTAGTATCCCAACTAATATAACTTTCTGTAACTCTCCCTGACGAAAGCTCACAATATGACCAAATATCCACTTTGAATGAACGAATGAATAATTTTATTGGCCAAGTAGTCGCATACAAGGAATTTGCCTTGGTGCTCCGCCCGCAAGTGACAACATGACACAGTGACAGTTAAGGGCCTGTCCCACTTAGGCGACTTTTTAGGCGGGTGCAGGAGACTCTGCGATCACCACACATTCGCTGGTGGTCTCTGGCTAGTCTCCTTCATGGTCGAAAGGAGTTCCCGCATTCTGGGAACTAGTCGTGGCCTCAGTATGATCGCAGCAAATCTTTCAACATGCTGAAAGTTTTTCTACGACCAAAAATTGGTCGCCCTGGAGAAAATCAATACTTTTGTAGTGGTATGTGCAGTGGTAGTGGGGTCACCATGTAGTTATGGGTAGGTCGAGGTAGTAAATTTAGTTCATTGCCTTTGCTGACCGGGCATTTTCATTGGCTCATTGGGGGGAAAAAACGTAAACACGAGTTTTCAGAACCAAGGATAACCGACCGGGAATGTTAAATGTCCGCTAAACTTTACAGCTGTGTATCTCTGGCTTATTAAAAGTTGTCCAACTTCTTAAAAGTGTCTCCACTCCTTCTTCCCACCCCCCCCCCCTTCTCCCCCTTCTTTTAAAGGACTTACCGTACACTGTGCTAGCCGTCTTAACCTTCCTGTTCACCGCGGTGTGTGTCTGTATCACCTTGGCTTTGCACCGTGTGTATTTCAGACAGCGGTCCCCCCGCTTGCCCTGACCCCCGCCTTTGTGATGTGTGTGTGTTACGCTCTGACAGCCGCCGTTCCAGTTCGCGGTTTTGCAGACGAGTGCCACGAGCTTCAAGTCGCAGGCAGTCCGCTGACAAATCGCCTAAGTGGGACAGGCCCTTAAGGAATGACACATAATAAAACATTATTGATTAAACATGTGAATTAAATAAAATACCAGAGCATAAGGAGGCTACAGATTTTTGGTTATTGAGTAGAGCTACTACTCGTGGAAAAAAACAGTTTTTATGTCTGGCTGTGGCAACTTTGATAGTCCGGAGTCGCCTTCCAGATGGAAGTGATTCAAAGAGTTTGTGGCCAGGGTGAGAGGGGTCAGAGATGATCTTGCCCGCTCACTTCCTGGCCCTTGCAGAGTACAGTTCTTCAATGGGGGGAAGGTTGCAGCCAACAACCTTCTCAGCTGATCATACGATTCGCTGCAGCCTCCAGCAGTCGTGCTTGGTGGCTGAGCCAAACCAGACCATGCCTGCTGTATATGCATGCTTACATTCATAGACTGATGAACAAGGACCCCCAGATCCTGTTGTACTGCCCCTTTTCCCAACTTGACACCATTTAGATAGTAATCTGCCTTCCTGTTTTTGATACCAATAAGAGGTTACTAACCACTTTATTGGCAATGACTTTTTAAAGTATTTTCTTTATATTATTAAACTTTATTACACCCAAGGTCCAGATAAAAGACGACATTACAAGAAAACATTGCATATAAAAACACAATAAATGACATATAAAGGCTTAGTAAATTACTTTTAAGAGCACAATAAATTGTGTACAAAAACACAATACATGGTTTAAAATCCAGAATAAAAGAAAGATCAGTGTCCTACAACGAGACAACGATACCATCGTCTCCACAACTGAGATTGGTAGCGTGTAGTGCTAAACCTTATGTTTGACAAGCCCACCATAATTACATTTTCAGTCATTAATCCTGCAAATGAATTTATACATATGATTTCTTAGGAGGGCTTGTAAAGTATTGACTCCTGCAGCCACAAACATCTCACTAGCACTTCACCATCTCGATTTCTTTAGTCGTGTTCTCGTGGCATCACTATAAGCTACTTTAAGTCTGTAAACTTGTTTTTCCGTAGATTGACCACAGGTGTGCAGTATAGAGTGGTGTGCAATATGCTCTAAAAAAAAAAAGCGACATCTTCACCACATCTGTATACGCACCAAACCTGCGTAAGAGAATATTCGCCTGTACATACAGCATACGTCGTTGCCTATAAATATCCTCATCATCTGTCATTTGTTCTGTAATAAAATATCCAAAATATTTGATCTTATTACAGACACTATGATTATCGTCAGAAAGTCAGGACATTTTAGACATTTATCCTCTTTGGTTCTACAGATCATAACAGCACTCTAAGAAGCATTATATTGGATATCATGTTCCACACCATACACAGAACATATAGTCAGGAGCTGCTGGAGACCAGTGGTAGATGGACTAAAGACCACAAGATCATCTGCATACACAATATGGTTCACTAAAATATTACCAATCACGCACCTGTATTAAGGCTTTTAATTGTTATCATCAATATAAAGATTAAAAAGGACTGGGGACAATGTCCCCCCTTGTCTAACACAATTGCTAACCCCAACTGGGGCTGAGACCCTATTGCCTCATTTTATTTGCATAGTCTGGTGGGCATACCAGTAGGCCAGAATTCTCACAATGTATTCAGGCACCCCTCTTTGACTCATTTTAACAAACAGCTTTCTGTGATTAACATAATCAAAGGCTTTGGAAGCATCAATAAAGCACATAAGGATTGAAGAGTTTTTGCCTCTATATTTATTACAATCTCCTTTAGGGCATATATGCACAAGTCAGTGCATGTTTAGCTTTTAAGCCAAACTGGTTAGCTGTGGAGTTAACAAACTCATTTACTCTGTACTTCAGAACTCTTTCTAAGACTTTTGACAATATGCTGGCTAAAGCTATGGGTCTGTAATTATTTAGGCTGCCTACTTTACCAGCTTTGTCCTTAATGACCGGCACTAGCAGAACAGACAACATTGAGTGATATTTGGTAACAAGCCATGAATCATAAAGCCAGTAATACAAATAGCAGGGAGACGAGTTATCCTCATACTCGCATACTTAAGATGTCCAGCAGAAATATGATCCAAGCCACTTGCTTTGTTGTTGGACAGCTTGTTCATGGCATGATGCACCTCATGTGACATAATCACCATTGAGTCATTACTCTCAATATTGTCCACCCTATACAAATCACCTTGGACACATTCACAATAGGTGCAGGGGTAGGCCATTCGGCCCTTCAAGCCAGCACCGCCATTCAGTGTGATCATGGCTGATCATCTACAATCAGTACCCCGTTCCTGCTGTTCCTCCAATGTGCGCTGGGCCTCATTCTGACAATGGAGGGGGCCCAGGGCAGAAATGTTGGATTGGGAATGGGAGGGGGAGTTGAAGTGCTGAGCCACCGGGAGATCAGGTTGGTTATTGCGAACTGAGCGGAGATGTTGAGCGAAGCGATCGCCAAGCCTGCGCTTGGTCTCGTCGATGTAGATAAGTTGACACCTGCAACCTTAATTTTCTACCCATGTCAGCACCTTACCCCCAATACCATGTGTTCTCATTTTGCCCACTAATCTCTGATGTGGGACCTTATCAAAGGCTTTCTGAAAGTCCACGGACACTGGCTCTCACTTGTCCATTTTCCTAGTTACATCCTCGAAACATTCCAGAAAATTAGTCAAGCTTGATTTCCCCATTCGTAAATCCACGCTAACTCGGACCGATCCTGCTACTGCTAGTTCTTAAGTGGGCAAATTGTCAAGGGGGCATCACTCCATCCAGGAGAGAAGAACGGGAAGATTTTGCCCGAGCCACTGATGTTGAAGGTGTGGAGCAGGAACATGGTATCGGAATTGTAGAAGTCCACCTTCCTGGCCCCCAGGTCCAGGAACACGCCGATCTTGGTCGGGCTCTTGGTCACGGTGATGGCCGAGCGACTTTTATCGCTCACCGCGTAGGGTTCCCCGTCCCGCCCAAGCGTCCAGAAGCCATTGTCGGAGGTGAGGGTGGGCATACCCTTGCGTTCGACGGATTCGCTTGCTACTCCGACGTCCCAGTAGGCCTTGGAGGCCACCTCCACCTCCCAGAAGTGCGTGCCGGTCGTGAATCCGTCCTTCCCAAGCACGTACGGGACGGAGTCGAAGCGTTCCGGAGCTTGTGGAACGACCGCCGGCGGTCCAGATCTTGCGCTAATCTGCACAGGAGATAACTCCAAACATCCACCAGCCGTCAGGGGATCAGGCTCCACCATAACTACAAGGGAACACAAGAGAATAAAGACAATAGGTGCAGGAGTAGGCCATTCGGCCCTTCGATACAGCACTGCCGCTACTGACTAAACATGTTTCAAAGCTTACAGGTACAGCAGGCAGTGAAGAAAGCTAATGGAATGTTGGCCTTCATAACAAGAGGATTTCAGTATAGAAGTAAAGAGGTTCTTCTGCAGTTGTATAGGGCTCTGGTGAGACCACATCTGGAGTATTGTTTACAGTTTTGGTCTCCTAATTTGAGGAAGGACATCCTTGTGATTGAGGCAGTGCAGCGTAGGTTCACCAGATTGATCCCTGGGATGGCGGGACTGTCATATGAGGAAAGATTGAAAAGACTAGGCTTGTATTCACTGGAGTTTTGAAGGATGAGGGGGCATCTTATAGAAACATATAAAATTATAAAACGACTGGACAAGCTGGATGCAGGAAAAATGTTCCCAATGTTGGGCGAGTCCAGAACCAGGGGCCACAGTCTTAGAATCAAAGGGAGGTCATTTAAGACTGATGTGAGAAAAACGTTTTCACCCAGAGAGTTGTAAATTTGTGGAATTCCCTGCCACGGAGGGCAGTGGAGGCAGTCACAGGATAGATTTAAGAGAGAGTTAGATAGAGCTCTATGGGCTAGTGGAGTCAAGGGATATGGGGAGAAGGCAGGCACGGGTTATTGATAGGGGACGATCAGCCATGATCACAATGAATGGTGGTGCTGGCTCGAAGGGCCGAATGGCCTCCTCCTGCACATGTTTCTATGTTAAAGACCACACATCTCCCTGCAATCAAAGCATCGGATCAGCGGTACCCGCCATACTCTGACCACTGCACTACTTACAATATACGTCAATGATTTAGATGAAGAGATTCAAATTAGCAAATTTGCAGATGACACAAAGCTGGGTGGCAGTGTGAACTGTGAGGAGGAGCCTATGAGGATGCAGGGTGTCTTGGACAGGTTGGGTGAGTGGGCAGATGCATGGCAGATGCAGTTTGATGTAGATAAATGTGAGGTTATCAACTTTGGTGGCAAAAACAGGAAGGCTGATTTTTATCTAAATGGTATCAAGTTGGGAAAAGGGGAAGTACAACGGGATCTGGAGGTCCTTAATCATCAGTCAATGAAAGTAAGCAGGTTACACAGAAAAGCTGGAGAAACTCAGCGGGTGCAGCAGCATCCATGGAGCGAAGGAAAATAGGCAACGCTTCGGGCCGAAACCCCTCCTCCTCCTCCTTCGCTCCATAGATGCTGCTGCACCCGCTGAGTTTCTCCAGCTTTTCTGTGTAACCTTCGATTCTCCAGCATCTGCAGTTCCCTCTTAAACAATGAAAGTAAGCATGCAGGTACAGCAGGCAGTGAAGAAAGTGAATGGCATGTTGGTCTTCATAACAAGAGGAGTTGAGTATAGGAGCAAATAGGTCCTTCTGCAGTTGTACAGGGTCCTGGTGAGACCACACCTGGAGTATTGTGTGCAGTTTTGGTCTCCGAATTGGAGGAAGGACATTCTTGCTATTGAGGGAGTGCAGCGTAGGTTCACCAGGTTAATTCCCGGGATGGCGGGACTGTCATATGCTGAGAGAATGGAACAGCTGGGCTTGTACACTCTGGAGTTTAGAAGGATGTTAGGGGATCCTATTGAAACATATAAGATTGTTAAGGGTTTGGACACACTAGAGGCAGGAAACATGTTCCCGATGTTGGGGGAGTCTAGAACCAGGTGCCACAGTTTAAGAATAAGGGGTAGGCTATTTAGAATGATGAGGATAAACATTTTCACCTAGACAGTTGTGAATCTGTGGAATTCTCTGCCTCAGAGGGCGGTGGAGGCCGGTTCTCTGGATGCTATCAAGAGAGAGCTAGATAGGGCTCTTAAAGATAGCGGAGTCAGGGGATATGGGGGGAAGGCAGGGATGGGGTACTGATTGTGGATGATCATCCATGATCACAGTGAATGCCGGTGCTGGCTCGAAGGGCCGAATGGCCTACTCCTGCACCTATTGTCTATTGCATGGTTGCAAGATCAGATGCTTGACAGTCAGCTTGGACATATAGTCCATTCCCCAACAGGCTCACCTGCATGGCTGCGTATCCTATCCCATTCTGAAAGAGAAAACAGAAATCCATAAGATACAGGAGCAGAATAAGGCCATTCAGCCCCTTGAGTCTACCCCACCGTTCAACCATGGCAGACCTCACTTCCCCTCCCAAACCCCACTCTCCTGCCTTCTCCCCAATTCTGGGACCATCCACCTGTGGCCTGACTCACCTTTCATCACGAGTGGTCTCCATTGTTCTGTAGAGAAAGGAGAAAGTTGAATGATGAATAAAATCCCCACTCTGTCCACGTAACATTGCCCGCGATACCATGTTTTATCACCAAAGTATTTAACAAACATTGAAATAATCAGCACGTTAAAAGCAATCTTAATTTCTTCACCACTGCAATTCAGACAATAGACAATTGGTGCAGGAGAAGGCCATTCGGCCCTTCGAGCCATTGCTGATCATCCCCAATCAGTACCCCATTCCTGCCTTCTCCCCATATCCCCTGACTCCGCTAAGCTCAAGAGCCCTATCTAGCTCTCTCTTGAAAGCATCCAGAGAACCGGCCTCCACCGCCCACTGAGGCAGAGAATTCCACACTCACAACTGTGTGAAAAAGTGTTTCCTCATCTCCGTTCTAAATGGCTCACCCATTATTCTTAAACTGTGTGTGGCCCCTGGTTCTGGACTCCCCCAACATCGGGAACATGTTTCCTGCCTCTAGCGTGTCCAAACCCTTAATAATCTTACATGTTTCAATAAGATTCCCTCTCATCCTTCTACATTCCAGAGTGTACAAGCCCACAGCCGCTCCATTCTCTCAGCATATGACAGTCCTGCCATCCCGGGAATTAACCTGGTGAACCTACGCTGGGCTCCCTCAATAGCAAGAATGTCCTTCCTCAAATTAGGGGACCAAAACTGCACACAATACTCCAGGTGTGGTCTCACTAGGGCTCTGTACAACTGCAGAAGGACCTCTTTGCTCCTATACTCAACTCCTCTCCTTTAATTCAGTTTATTATTGTCACATGTGCCGAGGTAGAGTAAAAATATTTTTTGTTGCTTGCTGTCCATTCCGTGAAAATGACTGTACATGATTACAATAAAGCTGTCCACAGTGTACAGATACAGGATAAAGGGAGTAACGTTTAGTGCAAGATAAAGTCCAGTAAAGTCTGATTAAAGATGATTAACATCGAGGTAGATGTGAGATCTGGACCCATCTCTAGTTATTGATAGGATGGTTCGATTGCCTGATAACAGCTGGGAAGAAACTGTCCCTGAATCTGGACATGTGCGTTTTCACCTTTCTGTACATCTGACCCGAATCGTCATGTAAATCGTCAAGGAAACATCTCTGGTGGGCTGAATGGTCTGTTTCTCTAGAGAAGCTGCCTGACCCGCTGAGTTACTCCACCACTCTGTGAAACATCACCTATCCATGTTCTCCACAGATGCTGCCTGACCCGCTGAGTTACTCCAGCACTCTGTGAAACATCACCTATCCATGTTCTCCACAGATGCTGCCTGACCCGCTGAGTTACTCCAGCACTCTGTGAAACATCACCTATCCATATTCTCCACAGATGCTGCCTGACCCGCTGAGTTACTCCAGCACTCTGTGAAACATCACCTATCCATGTTCTCCACAGATGCTGCCTGACCTGCTGAGTTACTCCAGCACTATGTGAAACGTCACCTATCCATATTCTCCCAGAGATGCTGCCTGACCCGCTGATGTACTCCAGCACTCTGTGAAACTTCACCTGTCCATGTTCTCTAGTGATGCTGCCTGACCCGCTGAGTTTCTCCAGCACTCTATGAAACGTCACCTATCCATGTTCCCCACAGATGCTGCCTGACCCGCTGAGTTACTCCAGCACTCTGTGAAACGTCACCTATCCATGTTCTCCACAGATGCTGCCTGACCCGCTGAGTTACTCCAGCACTCTATGAAACGTCACCTATCCATGTTCCCCACAGATGCTGCCTGACCCGCTGAGTTACTCCAGCACTCTGTGAAACGTCACCTATCCATGTTCTCCACAGATGCTGCCTGACCCACTGAGTTACTCCAGCACTCTGTGAAACGTCACCTAGCCATGTTCTCCACAGATGCTGCCTGACCAGCTGAGTTACTCCAGCACTCTATGAAACGTCACCTATCCATGTTCCCCACAGATGCTGCCTGACCCGCTGAGTTACTCCAGCACTCTGTGAAACGTCACCTATCCATGTTCTCCACAGATGCTGCCTGACCCGCTGAGTTACTCCAGCACTCTATGAAACGTCACCTATCCATGTTCCCCACAGATGCTGCCTGACCCGCTGAGTTACTCCAGCACTCTGTGAAACGTCACCTATCCATGTTCTCCACAGATGCTGCCTGACCCGCTGAGTTACTCCAGCACTCTGTGTCTGTCAATGGCTGTAAGCAAGCAGAAGGAAACCAGTTTGCTGGCAGAATACTCACCAAACTCAGCCTCAAGCTTCTTATACTCTGCAAGAGAGAGGAGCGTTAGATATAGATTGACTAATCTAGTCACACGAGTATAATCTGTCACATGGACTCGATGGAGGGCAGGAGAAGGGAGAAGTGGAACAAGGCAGTACAATGTGCAGGAAGGGATGGAGTGAGTGTGGGGAGGTGAATGTGTGAGGCAAAGTGAGACAGGGAGCAGAGATTTGGGGAAATGTGTAATGTATAAACGAGGGTGGAGTGCGTCTGCAATCACAATCATGCTTCATCAGTCAAGTATGTTTTTGCAACATACGAGGAATTTCATTTGCCAAGTCAGTTACCCCATTACAAAGCAACAAAACACACAAAACACATTTTAACATCAACATCCACCACAGTGACTTCAAAGACATTTTCGCCGTTCTTGGCGAAAAAATTAATGCTTAAATTTTGGAAACAGACAACAGTCCCTACAGTGAAGATGTGGATTACAAACATGTCTGAGACACTACATTTGGAAAACATTAGGTTTTTCTTGGCGGAAAAAACAGATCAATTTCTCAAGACATGGACACCCTTCACCGAATTCTTACAACAATAGCATGGTGCAAATCTAAATTTAAATCCGTTGCTGGGTTGGGTTGGGTGAGGTGGAGGGGACGAGGGGCAAGGTATATCTCCACCTTTCTCTTTCTTATTTCTTATTTCTATATCTTTCTGCCACACCACTTGGTAGTTTAGGAGATGTTCCTTTTCGATCTATCTTTTCACCTTCTATTCTTTGTTCTTTCTTGTTTCTTTTTCTTTTCTCTTTTCATTTTCATGGCTTTTTAGGTTATAAGGATAAAAATGAAGCTGTCCAATAATTGTATAATTTTAGATGCCGAATGTTTTACCTCTGAACAATTGGCTCTAATAAAAATAAATATTAAAAAAACATCCACCACAGTGAAGGGCCTGTCCCACTCAGGAGATTTTTTTTCGGCGACTGTCACGGTCGTAGCAGGTCCCCAAAAAAACGGCAACTTGCCCCCCCCCCCCCCTCCACCCTACGACAATGTCTGTACCACCTAGTCGACGTCAAGCTACCAACAAGCAGCAACCCATTCGTCACGACTTAGGACTTCCATCTACGACCACACCTACGTCCACCTGCGACAAGCTACGACAAGCTACGACAAGCAACGACCCTGTCAAGACAATTTAGTCGCCGGTACCTGTCGCCTGTTGACGTTGGTAGACGTAGGTTGCCGCCAATGGAATTCACCAAGGTCATCACCCGGCGACAACCTATCTTTAACCTCCCTTGACTCGGCTATCTTTAAGAGCCCTATCTAGCTCTCTCTTGAAAGCATCCAGAAAACCGGCCTCCGCCGCCCTCTGAGACAGAGAATTCCACAGACTCACCACTCTCTGTGAGAAAAAGTGTTTCCTCGTCTCTGTTCTAAATGGCTTACTCCTTATTCTTAAACTGTGTGGCCCCTGGTTCTGGACTCCCCCCAACATCGGGAACATGTTTCCTGCCTCTAGCGTGTCCAAACCTTTAATAATGTTATATGTTTCAATAAGATCACCTCTCATCCTTCTAAACTCCAGAGTGTACAAGCCCAGCCACTCCATTCCCTCAGCATATGACAGTCCCGCCATCCCGGGAATTAACCTGGTGAACCTACGCTGCACTCCCTCAATAGCAAGAATAAAGTCCGCAGGCTGCGTTTGGAGCGATCCCAGGCACAGGATGGACTCTGATGTTAAGTCCACGTCCCCGTGGTGGGGATCAAAGTCAGTCTGAGCGAGGCCTCCAGCTCCATCGATGGTAGGCCGCATGTCGACCAGAGATGCAATCCGGATAACAATCGGGTAAGAGAATGAAAAAGTTTCCCCCTCCACCTCCCCCCACATCAAACAAACCAGAGATCATTTACACAAACTTTCAAAACACACCAAAAAATAACAGAAACAGATGAAATAGCACCCAGACTGTTGGCGGCGCTGCCTATCGTGCAGTGATACAGGACAAGGAGAAATACATCGACTGTTCAGCACCAGTTACCATCACGTACCTTTTAATGCAAGCTGCTTCTCTTTGTCTGAAAGACAGAAGTGTGAAAGTTAACAATAAACCTTTTGAAAACTAATCAGAAATTTTAAAATGTGGGAAATCTGAACTAAAAACAAGGAAGGCTGGAAATACTCAGCACGTCAGGCAGCATCTGTGGAGAGAGGAGCAAGTGTCGCAGAGAAATGTCATTCCATCAGAATGATCATTGATATGAAACATTAATAGTTGCTCTGCTCAGATGCTGCCTTAACCTGCTTGGTTTCTCCAGCGTTGTTTTTGACAAGCGAGGGTATCTACTGAGTTATAGTCATACAACATGGATACAGGCCCTTCGGCCCAACTGGTTCATGCTGACCAAGATGCAGTATCTAAGTGAGTCCCATTTTGCATGGGTGGAAATCCTGGGGGGACGGGGACCTGTACCCCCCCCCCCATGTTTTGAGAGGTGGGGGACAATCCCCCCCATGTTTTGTGAAACATGTCGCAGCCACAACGCCACCACAGCCTCCGCTGTCGGCCAGCTCCGTGATGGTAAAAGTCCATGGTAAATATAGGAGTAAAGAGGTCCTTCTGCAGTTGTACAGGGCCCTAGTGAGACCACACCTGGAGTATTGTGTGCAGTTTTGGTCCCCTAATTTGACGAAGGACATTCTTGCTATTGAGAAAGCCCAGCGTAGGTTCACCAGGTTAATTCCCGGGATGGCGGGACTGGCATATGCTGAGAGAATGGAGCGGCTGGGCTTGTACACTCTGGAGTTTAGAAGGATGAGGGGGATCTCATTGAATCATATAAGATTGTTAAGGGCTTGGACAGGCTAGGGGCAGGAAACATGTTCCCGATGTTGGAGGAGTCCAGAACCAGGGGCCACACACAGTTTAAGAATAAGTAGTAAGCCATTTAGAACGGAGACTAGGAAACACTTTTTCTCACAAAGAGTGGTGAGTCTGTGGAATTCTTTGCCTCAGTGGGTGGTGGAGGCCGGTTCTCTGGATACTTTCAAGCGAGAGCTAGATAGGGCTCTTAAAAATAGTGGTCAGGAGATATGGGGAGAAGGCAGGAACGGGGTACTGATTGGGGATGATCAGCCATGATCACATTGAATGGCATTGCTGGCTCCAAGGGACAAATGGCCTACTCCTGCACTATTGTCTAATGTCCACAGGCATTGCCACTGGAGCCCTCAAGGTCAATTCCAGTTGGAGGCCGCCAGCTCCTAGAATCTAGCAACCCAGGACTGGCTGTAGTGCGCAGGTCGACTGCGTGCCTCAAGTCTGGCTGTAGTGCCCAGGTCGGCTCGCCTGCCCCGGGACTGGCTGTAGTTCCCAGGTCGCCAAAACAAATTGAAAAAAATACGCCTGCGGGCCGGATGATTTCGGGTTAAGGGCCGGATCCGGCCCTCAGGCCGTAGGTTGCCGACCCATCCTGGAAGTTAGGCTCGAAGGGCCGAATGGCCTCCTCCCGCACCTACTGTCTATTGTCTAACGGAATCAAGGGATCTGGGGAAAAAGCAGGAACGGGGTATTGATTGTGGATGGTCAGCCGTGAACATATCGAATGGTGGTGCTGGCTCAAAGGGCCGAATGGCCTGCACCTATGTTTCTATGTGAAGTTCTCAGATTCCTACCCAACTGAGACCAGACCAAGAGGGAGTCACGGACAGGGTCGAGGGATGTGGGCCAAATGCGGGCAAATGGGTCTGGTTTAGAAGGGGCATGGGCAGGTTGGGCCGAGTGGCCTGTTTCCATGCTGTACGACTGGAGGACATTCTACCACACTCGCTCGTCAATGATGATGCCCAATGTCACTGGCAAATATCGGCCCTGACTGACCCATCAACATATACTTACCAAAACCTGCCTCCCGCAATTCGTACTCTGTAAGAGAAGAGGATAGCCATGGATTACTGACACAATTACCAGCGGCTGCAGTCCCTCTCACCCAGTTTCCCCAAGGGTGCTGAGAGGCCAGTGATAAGACACAAGAAGCTGGAGTAACTCAGCGGGACGGGCAGCATCTCTTGAGAGGAGGAATCGAGTGGAGTCAACATTTCGGGTCGAGACGGCCAGGTGGTTAGTTTGTCAGGTCATATGTCACAGGACACACAATTAGGCCATTCAGCCCATCGAGTCTACTACGCCATTCAATCATGGCTGATCTATCTTCCCTCTCAACCCCATTCTCCTGCCTTCTCCCCACAACCCCTGACACCCGCACTATTCAAGAATCTCAATTTCTGCCTAAAAAACACCCAATGACTTGGCCTCCACCGTCAACTGTTACAGTGAATTCCACAGATTCACCAGTTACAGTTCCTCCCAGACTGCAGTTGGACTCAATAGACAATAGGTGCAGGAGTAGAGGCCATTTGGCCCTTAGAGCCAGCACCACCATTCACTGTGATCATGGCTGATCATCCCCAATCAGTACCCCATTCCTGCCTTCTCCCCATATCCCCTGACTCCGCTATCATTAAGAGTTCTATCTAACTCTCTCCTGAATGCATCCAGAGAACCGGCCTCCACCGCCCTCTGAGGCAGAGAATTCCACAGATTCACAACTCTCTGCGTGAAACAGTTTTTCCTCATCTCCGTTCAAAATGGCTTACCCCTTATTCTTAAACTGTGGCCCATGGTTCTGGACTCTCCCAACATCGGGAACATGTTTCCTTGCTCTAGCGTGTCCAAACCTTTAATAATCTGATATGTTTCAATAAGATTCCCTTCTTATCCTTTTAAATTCAAGATTATACAAGCCCAGCCGGTCCATTCTATCAACATATGACAGTCCCGCCATCCCGGGAATTAACCTGGTGAACCTACTCCGCACTCCCTCAAATGCAAGAATGTCCTTCCTCAAGTTTGGAGATCAAAACTGCACACAATACTCCAGGTGTGGTGTCACTAGGGCCCTGTACAACTGTAGAAGGACCTCTTTGCTCCTATACTCAACTCCTCATGTTATGAAGGCCAACATGCCATTGGCTTTCTTCACTGCCTGCTGTTCCTGCATGCTTACTTTCAGTGAGTGATGAACAAGGACCCCCAGATCCTAGTGTGTGGAGAGCGGTGTAGATACCTCTGTGAGCAAACCAGCACCTACCTGCTCTGATGGCCTTCTTCTCTTCTTCTGCAAAGACAAACGTACCAGGCGTCAAGCACACAACCATTTAGAACACAACCTGTCAGTATCAAGCCAATGGCTCAAAGTTTACTTCAGAGATTCAGCGTAGAAACAGGCCGAACGAGTCCACACTGACCAGCATAAACCCACGCATCACTTCTATCCTACACACTAGGGACAATTTAAGGGCCTGTCCCACTTGGGTGATTTTTTAAGCGACTAGGCTGTTGCCGGGGTGTCGCCTGTCTGGTCGTGAGTCGTCTCCTCAGCCGCCCAAAGATTCGAAGCATCTTTCTGGTCGCCGCTGGATTTTGAAACGATCTGCAAGGGCCAGGAAGCGAGGGGGTAAGATCATCTCTGACCCCTCTCACCCTGGCCACAAACTCTTTGAAACTCTTTGAATCACTTCCCTCTGGAAGGCGACTCCGGACTGTCAAAGCTGCCACAGCCAGACATAAAAACAGTTTTTATCCACGAGTAGTTGCTCTACTCAACAGCCAACAATCTGTAGCCCCCCTTTGATCTGGTATTTAATTTAATTCACATGTTTAATCAATAATGTTTAATGTTTTATGTGTCATTCGTGTCTACTGTATGTCGTTGTCGCTGGTGGGTGGAGCACCAAGGCAAATTCCTTGTATGTGAATACTTGGCTAATAAACTTATTCATTCATTCAAAACTTTTTGGTTTGACGTCAATGAGCGTAGTCTTCTCCTGACGTAGGTGCCGTCGTAGTTTGTCGCCAGGATGAGGCAGGTTGTCGCCGATGGTGACTTTGGTGAATTCCATTGGTGACTACCTACGCCAACCTGCGCCAACCGGGGTATTGTCTATTTGTCTATTGACACCCCAAAGTCCTATAAGTTTGTGGGTTAATTGGCTTCGGTGAAATTGTAAATTGTCCCTAGCGAGTGTGGGATCGCGCGAGGGTAGGGAACGATCGCTGGTTGGTGCGGACACGGTGGCTGTAGTTCTAACGTCTAAAAAGTAAATCATCTCTTACCAAATTCTTGGCGAAGTTTCTGGAGTTCTGAGGGATAAGACACAGACATGAGTGAACATTGTAATGAACATTCCAAGATAGTCTGGAACAATATCGTCACTCATTTAGAGATAATAATCGCCATTAAGTTAAGGGCCCACTTTATAATCGGAGGAGCAGCACCTCGTATTTCGCTTGGGCAGTTTACACCCCAGCGGTATGAACATTGACTTCTCCAATTTCAGGCAGTCCCTGCTTTCTCCCTCCTTCCCCTCCTCTTCCCAGCTCCCCCACAGCCCACTGTCTCCGCCTCTTCCTTTCTTCTTCCCGCCAACCCCCCACATCAAAACAAGAATTTCATTGCCCTATCAGGGACACATGACAATAAACTCTCTTGAACTTGAATTTGAACTTGACCTATTCATTCGCTCCATAGATGCTGCCTCACTCGCTGAGTTTCTCCAGCATTTTTATCTACCTTCGATTTTTCCAGCATCTGCAGTTCCTTCTTCAACTTTATAAAGGCAGTCAGTGAGAATGTACCTAATGAATGACAAGATCTCACCTCACCACTGAGGCGCTCACCTCACCACTGCCATCGGGAAGAAGGTACAGGAGCCTGAAAACTGTAACCTCCAGGTTCAGGAGCAGCTGCTTCCCCAACAACCATCAGACTATTAAACACGACAGCCTCCAGATAAGCTCTTCTTATTTTGTGTCCTTATGCGATATAGAGGCTCGCCACTGCTGTACACATTGGAGAGTTAAGGGACTGTCCCACTGCGGCGACCTAATCCGCGAGTTCTGGCGAGTTTACCCTCGACTCATACTCGCAGCATGGTTGACACAAGGTCCTAGGATGTCTTTGTAACTCTCCTTCACGCTGGAGAGTAGTCCCTGCGTACTCGAGGCCTCAGCTAGGTTGCGGCGTATTTTTCAACATGCTGAAAAATGCCCGCAAGTAAAAAAAAGTCGACATGGAAAAAATCGATTCTTTTTTTACTCGTAGGTTTAGTCGAAGTAGGACCTAGTAGGTCGGCATGTCATTCATAGATAATCAAAGGTGGTCGAAGGTAGTCGTAGATAGTCTTCAACATAGCTGAAGGAGGTCGAAGGAGGTCATCTTCACTCTCCACTATTCGGTGTCCAATTTTCCCGAAGCTAGTCTTCAACATAGTTGACGGAGGTCGAAGGAGATTGTTTATATAGTCAAAGGATCACTGGCAACTGTCTCCCAGCCATTCAGGACATTTTCCACTGGCTTTTTCACCCAGAGAGTTGTGAATTTGTGGAATTCCCTGCCACAGAGGGCAGTGGAGGTCAAGTCACTGGATGGATTTAAGTGAGAGTTAGATAGAGCTCTAGGGGCTAGTGGAATCAAGGGATATGGGGAGAAGGCAGGCACGGGTTATTGATAGGGGATGATCAGCCAGTGGTCCAACCACTTAAGGGGTTGGACAGGTTAGATGCAAGAAGATTGTTTCCGATGTTAGGGAAGTCCAGGACAAGGGGTCACAGCTTAAGGATAAGGGGGAAATCCTTTAAAACCGAGATGAGAAGAACCTTTTTCACACAGAGAGTGGTGAATCTCTGGAACTCTCTGCCACAGAGGGTAGTTGAGGCCAGTTCATTGGCTATATTTAAGAGGGAGTTAGATGTGGCCCTTGTGGCTAAGGGGGTCAGGGGGTATGGAGAGAAGGCAGGTACAGGATACCGAGTTGGATGATCAGCCATGATCATATTGAATGGCGGTGCAGGCTCGAAGGGCCGAATGGCCTATTCCTGCACCTAATTTCTATGTTTCTATGATCACAAAGAATGGCGGTGCTGGCTCAAAGGGCTGAATGGCCTCCTCCTGCACCTATTTTCTATGTTTCTATGAAATAGGGACATTGGCTAATCTGTTCTTCCATGTCTGCAGGTGAGTTTCAGTTAGTGTTGTTTCCAATGGGGTGATGCTGGTTAGGGAGCTCTCACGGGATTTTAACCTCCTAGGAGGGGATATAGTAGAAGCATTCACGTCGAATGGCCTTCTCCTGCACCTATTTTCTATGACCCACTTGGGAAGGAATACCTGTTACTGATACCACCAGCAGAGAATGGGAACAGTCATCGTTTGGCCGGAGAAATGGCAGCAAATTGGACACTACACACACACACACACTTGGCAACCAAGACATCTCGTGCTCACCATCACTCCTTGCTTCCATTGCCCGCTCTGCAGAAGAAATTAAAGAAACATTAACAGGAGGTTTACAAAGGCTGCAGTTTCATGCCCTAACACCTTTTCTCCCAGACTGAGAGTTGCAACCATCGCCACTCTTATACAGACTTCTCATGGTAACCTTGGATTGGATGGGCTAGTGACTGACCCCGGGCTCTGTGGGTTGCCAATGCAGTCCCTCGAACGACCCTCCGCGGACCACTACTGCCCCTCACCGAGAAACATCACAGTTTGGATGAGGAGTTGAGTGGAGCAGCAAAGAGGTGCTCCACTCTACAGAGCCCTAGTGAGACCATGGAGTGCAGTTTTGGTCCCCTAATTTGAGGAAGGACATTCTTGCTATTGAGGGAGTGCAGCGTAGGTTCACCAGGTTAAGTCCCAGGATGGCGGGACTGTCATGCTGAGAGAATGGAGTGGCTGGGCTTGTACACTCTGGAGTTTAGAAGGATGAGACGGCATCTTGTTGAAACATACAAGATTATTCAGGGTTTGGACACGCTAGAGGCAGGAAACACGTTCCCGATGTTGGGGGAGTCCAGAACCAGGGGTCACAGTTTAAGAATAAGGGGTCGGCCATTTAGAACGGAGACGAGGAAACACTTTTTCACACAAAGAGTGGTGAGTCTGTGGAATTCTCTGCCTCAGAGGGCGGTTGAGGCCAGTTCTCTGGATACTTTCAAGAGAGAGCTAGATGGAGCTCTTAAAGATAGCGGAGTCTGGGTATATGGTGAGAAGGCAGGAACGGGGTACTGATTGTGGATGATCAGCCATGAATGGCGGTGCTGGCTCGAGGGGCAGAATGGCCTACTCCTGCACCTATTGTCTATTGATGTTATGCTGCACTCCCTCAATAGCAAGAATGTCCTTCCTCAAATTTACACAGAGTTGTGAATATATGGAATTCTCTGCCTCAGAGAAGGTGGAGCTAGATAGGGCTCTTAAAAATAGCGGAGTCAGAGGATATGGGGAGAAGGCAGGAACGGGGTACCGATTGGGGATGATCAGCCGTGATGATATTGAATGGTGGTGCTGGCTTGAAGGGCCGAATGGCCTACTCCTGCACCTATTTTTCTATGTTTCTATCCAGCCCCCCATGCCCACCACCCAACACCACAACCCCGACAATTTGGCAACTTACTTTTCTCCACCTGATGTTGTTCAAACTCTGAAACAGAAGAGAAATCCAGTCGTTAAAATGACTGATGAGCCACAAGTCTTGTACACACACCCGCTTGGAAAACACAGACAACATTCCATGAGGATTCCAGTCGGAAACGGAAGCAGGAATGCTGGAAGAACTCTGTTTAAGAAAGAACTACAGGTGCTGGAATAATCGAAGGTAGACAAAAATGCTGGAGAAACTCAGCGGGAGAGGCAGCATCTATGGAGCGAAGGAAATAGGTGACGATTTGGATCGAGATCCTTCTTCAGACTGATGTGGGGGGGAGGGAGAAGAAAGGAAGAGGAGGAGACAGTGGGCTGTGGGAGAGCTGGAAAGGGGAGGGGAAGGAGGGAGAAAGCGCGTACTAAGCGTGTACTTAGCGTGAACTCCGCTTCCGTTTGGTCGCGCCAAACGCATGCAAGTGGGACAGGCCCTTTACTCCAGCATTTTGTGTCCACCCATAAGACTGACGAATGGATGTATAGACTCTGGGAATGCCGGGAGGGATTTTCCCAATCTTTTTCCACTGTATATATTTTTCAATATTCAAAATGAAGGAGATTTTTTTAAAGGAAATCACTCACCTCTTTCTGCTAGTTTTACTTGCTCATCTGCAAGAGATTTTTAAAAAAATCAACATTACAGGATTCCATAGTAAAAGATGAGAATTCACGACTGAAATGTCAGAAGCACTCACCAATTCTCTGCCTCAGCTCATCATTCTCTGTAACAGAAAGAAATAAAATCAAACACCAGGTATGATTACATTAATGCACAGGGTCTCTTGCCCAGAGTAGGGGAATCGAAGACCAGACGACATAGGTTCAAGGTGAAGGGGAAAAGATTTAATAGGAATCAGAGGGGTAACATTTTCACACAGAGGATGGTGGGTGTATGGAACAAGCTGTCAGGGGAGGTAGTTTAAGAAACAGTTGGACAGGTACATGGATAGGATAGGTTTGGAGGGATATGGACCAAATAGAAACATAGAATTTAGGAGATTGAGGGGGGATCTTATAGAAACTTACAAAATTCTTAAGGGGTTGGACAGGCTAGATGCAGGAAGATTGTTCCCGATGTTGGGGAAGTCCAGGACAAGGGGTCACAGCTTAAGGATAAGGGGGAAATCCTTTAAAACCGAGATGAGAAGAACTTCCATGCCAGGAAGTGACTGAGAAATGGTTTCTCCCTTACCATACCCCTCTCCCCCACATAGAAATACTAAAAAAATCCTCCAAAACTTACTTTTAAACAAACTAAAAATAAAAAAAATTGATTTTGTGTCTATCTTCGGTGCAAACCAGCTTTTGCAGTTCCTTCCTAAGCATGTACAGTTCACAGTGTCTGAACAAGAGTGTAAAATTCGAGAAAATTTAACAGATATCCATGGTATATGGTATTAAGAACCCATAAAATATCAATACAGCTACACGGTAGGAACATGTGCATAAAATCATGAGAGGAATAGATCGGGTAGATGCACAGAGTTTCTTGCCCAGAGTAGGGGAATCGAGGACCAGAGGACATGGGTTCAAGGTGAAGGGGAAAAGATTCAAAAGGAATCTGAGGAGTAACTTTTTCACACAGCTGTATGTAACAAGCTGCCAGAGGAGGTAGATGGGGCTGGGACTATCCCAACTTTTAAGAAACAGTTAGACAGGTGCATGGATAGGACAGGTTTTGAGGAATATGGACTAAGTGCAGGCAGGTGGGACTAGTGTACCTGGGACATTGTTGGCCAGTGTGGGCAAGTTGGGCCGAAGGGCCTGTTTCCACACTGTATCATCCCATGACCACCATTAGTCAGGCCACCATCAAAATCAAGGACCAGTCTCACCCCGGCCACTCCCTCTTCCCCCCTCTCCCAGAGTTAGATAGGGATCTTAAAGATAGCGGAGTCAGGGGATATGGGGAGAAGGCAGGAACGGGGTACTGATTGTGGATGATCAGCCATGATCACAGTGAATGGCGGTGCTGGCTGGAAGGGCCGAATGGCCTCTACTCCTGCACCTATTGTCTATTGTCTATTAATATGAATCGCACACAGGCAGATAAGAGATGGCCTTGGCATCATGTTTAAGAAAGAACTGCAGATGCTGGAAAAATCGAAGGTAGACACTTTGCCTCACACATTCACCTCCCCACACTTACTCCATCCCTTCCTGCACATTGTACTGCCTTGTTCCACTTCTCCCTTCTCCTGCCCTCCATCGAGTCCATGTGACAGATTATACTCGTGTGACTAGATTAGTCAATCTATCTCTAACGCTCCTCTCTCTTGCAGAGTATAAGAAGCTTGAGGCTGAGTTTGGTGAGTATTCTGCCAGTAAACTGGTTTCCTTCTGCTTGCTTACAGCCATTGACAGACACAGAGTGCTGGAGTAACTCAGCGGGTCAGGCAGCATCTGTGGAGAACATGGATAGGTGACGTTTCACAGAGTGCTGGAGTAACTCAGCGGGTCAGGCAGCATCTGTGGAGAACATGGATAGGTGACGTTTCACAGAGTGCTGGAGTAACTCAGCGGGTCAGGCAGCATCTGTGGAGAACATGGATAGGTGACGTTTCGAAGGGCCGAATGGCCTACTCCTACACCTATTGTCTATGTATCTGGTGCTGTGAGGAAGCAGTTCTATCGTTGCACTACTGTTGTGCCTGGAAACATCTCTTGCACGAGAGCGGATGTAGATGTCACTCACCCAGAGCCCCTGCCGATTTCTTCAAAGCTGCAAGAACGAAACACACACTCCATCAGTAGAGAAAACAGTGAATAGAACACAGAGATGGCTGCCTGTGGTGAGCAGAGACACTGTTGCACACTCACTACAGGGCTGTGGTGAGCAGAGACACTGTTGCACACTCACTACAGGGCTGTGGTGAGCAGGGACACTGTTGCACACTCACTACAGGGCTGTGGTGAGCAAGGACAGTCCCACACTCACTACAACACTGTGGTGAGCAGGAACACTGTTGCACACTCACTACACTACAGGCAACACTCTATGTAGAGACACTGTTGCTGTCACTACAGGGCAGTTCTGATCGTTTGCACACTCACTACAGGGTCATGGGGAGCAGAGACAGTGTTGCACACTCACTACAGGGCTGTGGTGAGCAGGGACACTGTTGCACACTCACTACAGGGCTGTGGTGAGCAGAGACACTGTTGCACACTCACTACAGGGCTGTGGTGAGCAGGGACACTGTTGCACACTCACTACAGGGCTGTGGTGAGCAGAGACACTGTTGCACACTCACTACAGGGCTGTGGTGAGCAGGGACACTGTTGCACACTCACTACAGGGCTGTGGGGAGCAGAGACACTGTTGCACACTCACTACAGGGCTGTGGTGAGCAGAGACACTGTTGCACACTCACTACAGGGCTGTGGTGAGCAGGGACACTGTTGCACACACTACAGGGCACGAGCAAGGACAGTTGCACACTCACTACAGGTGAGCAGGGACACTGTTGCACACTCACTACAGGGCTGTGGTGAGCAGGGACACTGTTGCACACTCACTACAGGACCGTGGTGAGCAGGGACAGTTGCACACTCACTACAGGGCCATGGTGAGCAGGGACACTGTTGCACACTCACTACAGGACCATGGTGACCAGGGACAGGGACTGTCCCACACTCACAACAACACTGTGGTGAGCAGGGACAGTGTTGCACACTCACTACAGGACCGTGGTGAGCAGGGACACCGTTGCACACTCATTACAGGACCATGGTGAGCAGGGACAGTCCCACACTCACAACAACACTGTGGTGAGCAGAGACAGTGTTGCACACTCACTACAGGACCGTGGTGAGCAGGGACACTGTTGCACACTCACTACAGGGCCGTGGTGAGCAGGGACACTGTTGCACACTCACTACAGGACTGTGGTGAGCAGGGACACTGTTGCACACTCACTACAACACTGTGGTGAGCAGGGACACTGTTGCACACTCACTACAGGACCGTGGTGAGCAGGGACACTGTTGCACACTCACTACAGGACCGTGGTGACCAGGGACACTGTTGCACACTCACAACAACACTGTGGTGAGCAGAGACACTGTTGCACACTCACTACAGGACCATGGTGAGCAGGGACACTGTTGCACACTCACTACAGGACCATGGTGACCAGGGACACTGTTGCACACTCACTACAACACTGTGGTGAGCAGGGACACTGTTGCACGCTCACAACAACACTGTGGTGAGCAGGGACACTGTTGCACACTCCCTCCAGCACCATGGTGACCACGGACACTGTGCCACACACACCACAGCACCGTCCCACACTCACAGTCCCACACTCACTACAGGACCGTGGTGAGCCAGGGACACTGTTGCACACTCACAACAAGAACTGTGGTGAGCAAGGACAGTCCCACACTCAACAACACTGTGGTGAGCACACTGTGGTGAGCAGGAACACTGTTGCACACTCACTACAGGACCATGGTGACCAGGGACACTGTTGCACACTCACTACATCACCGTGGTGACCAGGGACAGTCCCACACTCACAACTCAACACTGTGGTGAGCAAGAACACTCTCACATTCACTACAAGAACGTGGTGACCAGGGACACTGTTGCACGCTCATTACAACACTGTAGTGACCAGGGACAGTCCCACACTCACTACTAGACTACACGCCACATATTCCAGACACGTTATGTGTGATGGTGATTTTACTCACCGCGGATGTGCTGCTGATTTCTGCGGTAGAACCACAGAGCCAAGCCGATGGCTGCCAGCACCAGCACCACCAGGATCCAGAACGCCACCAGCCAGCCCGAGGTTCGAGGAAACAAATCATCTACAGAGGAGACATGACCGAGAATCACACACCCACACACACACCAGCAGCAGCTCACTACATCCCCATACTCCTGGCAATAAACTCAACTCAACTAGTGTGTAGGAAAGAACTGCAGATGCTGGTTTAAATCGAAGATAGACACAAAATGCTGGAGTAACTATTTTCAGCGGGACAGGCAGTGTCTCTGGAGAGAAGGAATGGGCGATGTTTCGGGTCGAGACCCTTTTTCAGACTGATCAGCCCGAAACGTCACCCATTCCTTCTATCCACAGATGCTGCCTGACCCGCTGAGTTACTCCAGCACTCTGTGAAACGTCACCTATCCATGTTCTCCACAGATGCTGCCTGACCCGCTGAGTTACTCCAGCACTCTGTGAAACGTCACCTATCCATGTTCTCCACAGATGCTGCCTGACCCGCTGAGTTACTCCAGCACTCTGTGAAACGTCACCTATCCATGTTCTCCACAGATGCTGCCTGACCCACTGAGTTACTCCAGCATTTTTTGTCTGTCTAAACTACCACTAACCTAGCAGTAATCTCCTATTAAAGTAAAACTAACCAGACCACTTCCAAAATATGTACTTACTACAAGCATAACGTGCAACAGTAATTTAAAAAATAAATGGTGGCAGGATCTGGTAACGGGAGATGAAAAATACGGTTGGTATATCCCTTTTTGCAGTTTTTTATAATAGAGCGATTGTTTCTTTTTCTTTCTCGTTTTTCTAGGGTCTATTTCTTAACTTCCTTCTCTAACTCCTTTTCTAAGGGGCTTTCTTGGCCCAACACTTTCCTGCACCTTCACAACTCTTTCTCACTTTCCTTACTTCTTTTATTTCTATCTTTCTTAAAGCTCAAAAAATGAAGGGGTACAACAAATGTAATAAGATATATGTGGTGTGTATTACTGTAACTTCTTGTACTTCTAATAAAAATTAAATTAAAAAAAAAACAAAAAAAACACAAAAACTAACCAAAACTAATCTAACACTAATTTTAAAACAAATTTTAAACTAAACTACAACTAAAGTGAAACTAAACTCTCGCCCATGCGTTCCCTGTTCCCTGCTCCTGTCCACCACAACTTCACTTTGATCGAGACTCTCTCTGTAAATCTGTCCCCACCTCACCCTCCCAGTCCCTGTTCCCCAACTCAGTGCCTCAGCATAGAGTGTACAAAGCTTCTCCCCCCACTGCTAGTAGATGTCCCATTGCATCTCGACCCCCCCCCCTCCCCCCCCCCCAACTGGCAGGGCAGCCTCATCCTCCCCGTCCCGATGTAGTGCAGCCCATGGAGCGCAGCAGCAGCAGCAGCACCTCGCCCGTGACCCCGTCGGTCAGGTCGGCAGCCCGGCCAGCTGTCCGACCTTTGGACCTTTGCTGACCCCCCACACCACCACCACCCCTCCTTCTCACGGCCGATCATCGGTTCATGAGTTGGACGGGGCACCGGACTGTGCGTGTGGCCCCCGGGCCAAAACTCCTCAGCTGGCCCCGCCGGCTGGGCTTTGTGTACAGTCCAGCACCCGGGGCCAACTCATCATTCACCCAGACACCGCCCAGTCGGCCAACGGATTGCCGTGGGGAATTTGTCCCGTGTTTAACCCTTTGTCCCTTATTTGGGAGTGGGAACGTTGGCGAGCCTCGGGACAATGCACCCTGCCCGAACCGTACGTGGGCACGGAGACAGGAGGCAGATTATTATCTCAGTGGGGTTAGGTTAGGTAAGGGGGAGGTACAGCGAGACCTGGGAGTCCTTGTACACCGGTCACTGAAAGTTGGCGTGCAGGTACAGCAGGCAGTGAAGAAAGCTAATGGAATGTTGGCCTTCATAACAAGAGGATTTCAGTATAGGAGTAAAGAGGTTCTTCTGCAGTTGTATAGGGCTCTGGTGAGACCACATCTGGAGTATTGTGTACAGTTTTGGTCTCCTAATTTGAGGAAGGACATCCTTGTGATTGAGGCAGTGCAGCGTAGGTTCACCAGATTGATCCCTGGGATGGCAGGACTGTCATATGAGGAAAGATTGAAAAGACTAGGCTTGTATTCACTGGAGTTTAGAAGGATGAGGGGGGATCTTATAGAAACATATAAAATTATAAAAGGACTGGACAAGCTAGATGCAAGGAAAAATGTTCCCAATGCTGGGCGAGTCCAGAACCAGGGGCCACAGTCTTAGAATAAAGGGGAGGTCATTTAAGACTGAGGTGAGAAAAAAAATTTTCACCCAGAGAGTTGGGAATTTGTGGAATTCCCTGGCACAGAGGGCAGTGGAGGCCAAGTCACTGGATGGATTTAAGAGAGAGTTAGATAGAGCTCTAGGGGCTAGTGGAGTCAAGGGATATGGGGAGAAGGCAGGCACGGGTTATTGATTGGGGACGATCAGCCATGATCACAATGAATAGTGGTGCTGGCTCGAAGGGCCGAATGGCCTCTTCCTGCACCAATGTTCTATGTATCTATGAGACACACCTGCGATCTCCAGGCGTGTGTGCTGGGACTCCACCAGCTCCTGGTTGAGGATGAGGCATGAGTGGGCCTTCCCCGAGCTCCGGGGCAGGACGATTGTGCTCTGAACCTGATACAGGCCCTGGCGGTCCTCGTGGAAGGTGTTTGTCGCGCGGCCAGTCTCGTTGACCCCGTCTCCGCCGGTCCACTGGACGATGGGTCGCGGGAACCACCCCTTAGAGCGGCAGGTCACACTGATGCCGACCCCACTGTTGGCCGACACATCCATCCAAGGCTGCTCCCCGATGCCTGAAACAACAGCAACATGGACAACATGTAGAACCATATAACAATTACAGCACTGAAACAGGCCCTTCAGCCCAACTTGCCCATGCTAACCAACATGTAGAACCAAATAACAATTACAGCACGGAAACAGGCCCTTCAGCCCAACTTGCCCATGCTAACCAACATGTAGAACCATATAACAATTACAGCACGGAAACAGGCCCTTCAGCCCAACTTGTCCATGCTAACCAACATGTAGAACCATATAACAATTACAGCACTGAAACAGGCCCTTCAGCCCAACTTGCCCATGCTAACCAACATGTAGAACCAAATAACCACACAGCACGGAAACAGGCCCTTCAGCCCAACTTGCCCATGCTACCCAACATGTAGAACCATATCACAATTACAGCACGGAAACAGGCCCTTCAGCCCAACTTGCCCATGCTAACCAACATGTAGAACCATATAACAATTACAGCATGGAAACAGGCCATCTCGGCCCTTCTAGTCTGTGCCGAACACTTACTCTCACCTAATCCCATCTACCTGCACTCAGACCATTACCCTCCATTCCTTTCCCGTCCATATACCTATCCAATTTATTTTTAAATGATAAAATCGAACCTGCCTCCACCACTTCCACTGGAAGCTCATTCCACACAGCTACCACTATCTGAGTAAAGAAGTTCCCCCTCATGTTACCCCTAAACTTCTGTCCCTTAATTCTCAAATCATGTTCTCGTTTGAATCTTCCCTACTCTCAATGGGAAAAAGCTTATCCACGTCAACTCTGTCTATCCCTCTCGTCATTTTAAAGACCTCTATCAAGTCCCTCCTGCCTATATCCCTCGAAACCTGTTCTATCCATGTACATGTCTAAGAGTCTGTTTACACAGTGCAGAGCTCTATATCTCCATCTACACTTCACATCACCTCAGCATGGCCACCAACATAAGCAAGATTCTCATCCTACTCATCCCGTCTTTAGTCCCCTACCCTCCCCCACCCTCTCTACCCCCCCCCCTCCCCCTCATCCCCTCCCCCCCCCCCCCCCCCCACCCCCACCCACTCACCCCTCTTACCCACCTCTGACAAGAAGTACAGAAGCTTGAAAACACATACCTCCAGATTCAATAAACAATAAACAATAGACAATAGGTGCATGAATAGGCCATTCGGCCCTTCGACCCAGCACCTCCCATTCAATGTGATCATGCCTTCTCCCCCATATCCCTTGATTCCATTAGCCCGAATAGTTAAATCTAACTCTCTTGAAAACATCCAGTGAAATGGCCGCCACTGCCTTCTGTGGCAGAGAATTCCACAGACTCACAATTCACAACAATCAGTTCCCCGTTCCTGCCTTCTCCGCATATCCCCTGACTCCGCTATCTTTAAGAGCCCTAAAAGCTCAATCCAGAGAACCTGCCTCCACCGCCCTCTGAGGCAGAGATTGCCACAGATTCACAACTCTCATGGTGAAAAAGTTTTTCCTCGTCTCCGTTCTAAATGGCTGACCCCTTATTCTTAAACTGTGGCCCCTGGTTCTGGACTCCCCCAACATCGGGAACATGTTTCCTGCCTCTAGCGTGTCCAATATCTCAAAGTTTCCCTCTCATCCTTCTAAATTGCAGAGAATACAAGCCCATTCTTTCATCAATATGTCATATGCAGGAAGCCAGCTCCTACCTGCAACGATCAAGGTGAGTTTGTCCTCGTTCTGGGCAAGGTTGGAGACCACAAAGCACTTGTACTGACCCTGGTCGGAGGGCCGAACGTCCTTCAGCCTGAGGGAGAGGTTTCCCTGTGGGATGAGCTCAGGGAAGAGTTGTGTCCGATACTGGTAGGCTGCAGCTTGGTGGGTCAGGTCGTCTGCTCCATTCTTGTATACGTGGACGGGCGAGGTGTAGCTCTGTGCCACGTTAATCCAGCGCAGCTCCATCTTGTCCACGGGCTGAGGGGGTGTCAGCTGGCAATCCAGGATCACATCACGCCCAACCCTGCTCAACACAGGGAGCTGGGGAGCACTCACTAGAAACTGGTGCCCTGCACCTGGAATAACAGGTCAGAACATTAAACAACATCATAACAAGAGGAGTCCAGTATAAGGAGCAAAGAGGCCCTTCTACAGTTGTACAGGGGCCTAGTGAGACCACACCTGGAGTATTGTGTGCAGTTTTGAGCATGTTGGCCTTCATAACAAGAGGAGTCCAGTATAAGGAGCAAAGAGGTCCTTCTGCAGTTATACAGAGGCCTAGTGAGACCACACCTGGAGTATTGGCATGTTGGCCTTCAAAACAAGAGGAGTCGAGTAATAAGGAGCAAAGAGGTCCTTCTGCAGTTATACAGAGGCCTAGTGAGACCACACCTGGAGTATTGTGTGCAGTTTTGAGCATGTTGGCCTTCATAACAAGAGGAGTATAGGATCTAAGAGATCCTTCTACAGTTGTACAGGGCCCTAGTGAGACCACATCTGGAGTATTGTGTGCAGTTTTGAGCATGTTGGCTTTCATAACAAGAGGAGTCGAGTCTAGGAGCAAAGAGGTCCTTCTGCAGTTGTACAGGGCCCTAGTGAGACCACACCTGGTGTATTGTGTGCAGTTTTGGTCTCCAAACCTGAAAGAGCAAAGAGGTCCTTCTGCAGTTATACAGAGGCCTAGTGAGACCACACCTGGAGTATTGTGTGCAGCTTTGCGCATGTTGGCCTTCATAACAAGAGGAGTTGAGTATAGGAGCTAAGATGTCCTTCCACAGTTGTACAGGGGCCTAGTGAGACCACACAATAGACAATAGGCATTAGGTGCAGGAGGAGGCCATTTGGTCCTTCGAGCCAGCACCGCCATTCAATGTGGTCATGGCTGATCATCCACAATCAGTACCCCGTTCCTGCCTTCTCCCCATATCCTCTGACTCCACTATTTTTAAGCCATATCTAGCTCTCTCTTGAAAGCATCCAGAGAACCGGCCCCCACCGCCCTCTGAGGCAGAGAACTCCACACTCTCAACTCGGCCCAACTTGCCCACACCGGCCAACATGTCCCAGCTACACTAGTCCCACCTGCCTGCGCTTGGTCCATTTCCCTCCAAACCTGTCTTATCCATGTACCTGTCCAACTGTTTCTTAAACGTTGGGATAGTCCCAGCCTCAACTACCTCCTCCAGCAGCTCGTTCCATACACCCACCACCCTCTGTGTGAAAAAGTTACCCCTCGGATTCCTATTAAATCTTTTCCCCTTCACCTTGAACCCATGTCCTCTGGTCCTCGATTCCCCTACTCTGGGTAAAAGATTTTACCCAATCTATTCCTCTCATGATTTTGTACACCTCTATAAGATCTCCCCTCATCCTCCTGCGCTCCATGGAATAGAGACCCAGCCTACTCAACCTCTCCCTGTAGCTCACACCCTCTAGTCCTGGCAACATCCTCGTAAATCTTCTCTGAACCCTTTCAACCTTGACAATATCTTTCCTATAACACGGTGCCCGGAACTGAACACAATATTCTAAATGTTACACACTTAAAAGCTACACGCTGCCTCGGCAAGGCCAGCAGCATCATCAAGGGCCAGTCTCACCCCCGGTCACTCCCTCTTCTCCCCTCTCCCATCTGGCAAGAGGTACAGAAGTGTGAAATCGAACGCACACACCTCCAGATCCAGGGACAGTTTCTTCCCGGCTGTTATCAGGCAACTGAACCGTCCTCTCACCAACTAGAGAGCGGTCCTGACCTCCCATCTACCTCATTGGAGACCCTCGGACTATCCTTAGACTTTATCTTGCACTAAACGTTATTCCCTTTATCCTGTATCTGTACACTGTGGACGGCTCGATTGTAATCATGTATAGTCTTTCTACTGCCAAAACAAAAAGCTTTCCACTGTACCACAGTACCCACGGCAACTATAAACGAAACCGAGACAAAGACACAGAGTAACTCAGCGGGTCAGGCAGCATCTGTGGAGAACATGGATAGGTGACGTTTCACAGAGTGCTGGAGTAATTCAGCGGGTCAGGCAGCATCTGTGGAGAAACATGGATAGGTGACGTTTCACAGAGTGTGGAGTAACTCAGCGGGTGGCAGCATCTGTGGAGAACATGGATAGGTGACGTTTCACAGAGCGCTGGAGTAACTCAGCGGGTCAGGCAGCATCTGTGGAGAACATGGATAGGTGATGTTTCACAGAGTGCTGGAGTAACTCAGCGGGTGCAGCAGCATCTGTGGAGAACATGGATAGGTGACGTTTCACAGAGTGCTGGAGTAACTCAGCGGGTCAGGCAGCATCTCTGGAGAACATGGATAGGTGACGTTTCACAGAGTGCTGGAGTAACTCAGCGGGTCAGGCAGCATCTCTGGAGAACATGGACCCACAACGACACCTGTCCATACTCTGCAAACATGCTGCCTGATCCGCTGAGTTACTCCTGGACTCTGTGTCTTTTTTTTTGTAAAACAGCATCTGCAGTTCCTTGTTTCTGCCAGGTGTAGCAGGGTGAGAAGGACAGGTGGTAAATGGGGGTGAGAGGGAGAGGAGGGGAGGGGAAGAGAGAAGAGGCGGGGGGGGGGGGGGGGGGTGGGGGGGAGAGAGAGAGAGAGAGAGACAGAGGAGAGAGAGAGAGAGAGAGAGAGAGAGGCGTGTAGAGAACAGTGTATCTCTCCTCACCAGCTAGTGTGGCTTTAATCACAAGGACCAGGGCCAGTGTCCAGGACTCCATCCGCTCCCACTAAATGGCCCTGACGAGTCCAGGCTTCCTGAAAGACAAATTTGATATATTATGACCTAGAAGGAGGCTGTTCGGCCCACACAGTCCATGCTGGCTCCAAGGACAGCGAAACATCTTACAATATACTTGGTGTCACCCTTGAAGAATCCAAACAAACCAAGTATCTTGGCATCAAATTGCAGAATGATCTGCGTTGGAATAGTCAGACTCATCATGCAACGGTGAAAGCAACAGGTGCCCTAAACTTCCTGAGGTGCAACGTTCACCATTGTTCAACTTCTGTCGAGGAGAAGCTATACTTCACCCTCGTTAGACATCATTTGGACTACGCAGTTGCAGCATGGGACCCATACACAAATAAAAACATTTCTTCCATTGAACATGTCCAAAGAAAGGCAGCTCGATTTGTTACTAACGCCTATGAGAGAGAAGCGAGTGTCACCAAACTTCTGAATTCTCTGGTCAGGGTGGAACCCTCTCCAAGACAGACAGACATGAAGCTCACCGTTTGACCTGTTTTTACAAAATGTTAAATGGTCAGATCGACATAGATTACAAGATCTACACCAAACCCAAACCAATTAGGAGCAGACGAGGGCATTCCATCCAATTTGTGATCCCAGCTACAAAGACAGACGTGTACAGCAATTCGTTCTTCCCCCGCACAATTAAAACATGGAATAATCTCCACCCAACTATAGTTACCCAACCAGATGCAACTAAATTTAAAGTAGCTCTTTCTTCCCAATAACCCTTTCTGGCTCAAGCCCTCCCTTCACCACCTCCACAGTTTAAATTCCATTTGGAATATTTTGGAGAACCAAGAAAGAAATCCCACCAGTCCACCAATTCCTGCAGGTGGGAGTTTGCACGTTCTCCCCGTGACCTGCGTGGGTTTTCTCCAGGTGCTCTGGTTTCCTCCCAATCTCCAAAAACACTCAGGTCCACAGATTAATTGACTTGGGTAAAATTGGAAATTGTCCCCAATGAGTCTTTCACCGAGTTGATGACCTTACAGCAGAAGGGTCTCGACCTGAAATGTCACCCATTCCTTCTCTACAGAGATGCTGCCTGTCCCGCTGAGTTACTCCAGCAGTCTACAGTTTAAACCAGCATCTGCAGTTCCTTCCTACACTTTCCAGCAGCACTTGAAGCATGCAGATACAGCAGGCAGTGAAGAAAGCCTTCATAACAAGAGGAGTTGAGTATAGGAGCAAAGAGGTCCTTCTGCAGTTGTACAGGGCCCTAGTGAGACCACACCTTGAGTATTGTGTGTAGTTTTGGTCTCCAAATTTGAAGAAGGACATTCTAGCTATTGAGGGAGTGCAGCATAGGTTCACCAGGTTAATTCCCGGGACTGTCATATGTTGAAAGAATGGAGCAACTGGGCTTGTACACTCTGGAATTTAGAAGGATGAGAGGGTATCTTATTGAAACATATAAGATTATTAAGGGTTTGGACACGCTAGAGAGAGGAAACATGTTCCTGATGTTGGGGGAGTCCAGAACCAGGGGCCACACAGTTTAAGAATAAGGGGTAGGCCATTTAGAACGGAGATGAGGAAAACCTTATTCACCCAGAGAGTGGTGAGTCTGTGGAATTCTCTGCCTCAGAGGGCGGTGGAGGCCGTTTCTCTGGATGCTTTCAAGAGAGAGCTAGATAGGGCTCTTAAAGATAGTGGAGTCAGGGGATATGGGGAGAAGGCAGGAACGGGGTACTGAGTGTGGATGATCAGCTGTGATCACTGTGAATGGCGGTGCTGGTTCGAAGGGCCGAATGGCCTACTGCTGCACATGTTGGCTATTGATGTTCTGTGGATGTTATGGCCCTGTGGACAATAGACATTAGGTGCGGGAGTAGGCCATTCGGCCCTT
Organism: Leucoraja erinaceus; assembly: GCF_028641065.1. Lineage (NCBI taxonomy): Eukaryota > Metazoa > Chordata > Chondrichthyes > Rajiformes > Rajidae > Leucoraja > Leucoraja erinaceus. Next base: position 81,967 of record NW_026576352.1, read on the forward strand.
CGAGGGGGGGGAGAGGGGAGAGGAAAAAAACAGGCGAGAGGGACACATCTTGTCGAGTGATACAGGTGAGGAGAGGTGACAGGTAAGAGGCAGATGGTCGGACAAAAAGCAGAGATGAAAAGACAGAAGGTGCGTGATAATTCTCACCTCTTTTTTTTGTCCAAACCAGGAAGTGGTTATTGAATTGAATTTCCTTTATTGTCATTCAGACCTTACGGTCTGAACGAAATGTTGTGCCTGCAGTCATACATACAATGATACAATAATAAACAACAATAAACACAAATTAACATCCACCACAGTGAGTCCCCCAAACACCTCCTCACTGTGGTGGAGGCAAAAATGTATAACACAAAAATACACAGAGTGCTGGAGTAACTCAGCGGGTCAGGAAGCATCTCTGGAGAACATGGATAGGTGACGTTTCACAGAGTGCTGGAGTAACTCAGCGGGTCAGGCAGCATCTGTGGAGAACATGGATAGGTGACGTTTCACAGAGTGCTGGAGTAACTCAGCAGGTCAGGCAGCATCTCTGGAGAACATGGATAGGTGATGTTTCACAGAGTGCTGGAGTAACTCAGCGGGATAGGCCATGGTGTGTGGGGGGAGGAATGGGTGATATTTGGGGGTCTGAAGAAGGGTCTCGACCCGAAAACTCCCTCCCGAGGCGCCTGCGCTGTCCCGCTGGGCTACACCCTTGTGCGGGCATGGACAAGCCGGGCCGAAGGGTCTGTTTCCGCGTTGGATTCGCCTCACAATTTGGTGTAACACTCCCTGCTAGCCGGACCCCCCTGAGCCGTCTCCCTCCCTCCCTCGCCCCCAACACAAACCCTGACCAGGGGGGAGAGACCGTGGACTCACCGCGTCCCGGGACAGACAGACAGACAGACAGCAACAGCGGCACAACGCGGAGGCCGCTCCCTCTCAGCGATCGCCAGGGACTTTCACTTTGTTAAACGCGTCACTTTGGCCCAGTTGCTACTGACTGGAGCAAACTCCGCTCACCCCGCCCCGACTTACGGCAGGGAACGTATCTCTGAACCACAGATCTTTGCTCTGAAGCACATCCTGCCTGCCTGTCTCTGCATCTCCCTCCCTCTCTCTCTCACACACACACACTCCCTTCTCCCTCTCAACCCCCCCTCTCTCTGCCCTAATCTCTTGTCCTCCCCCCTTCTCTCTCTATCCCTTCTCCTCCCCCTTCTCGATCTCTCCCTCCCGCTCTCTCTCTCTCTCTCTGCCCCAATCTCTCTTGTCTTCCCCCCTTCTCTCTCTACCCCTTCTCCTCCCCCTTCTCTCTCTATCCCTTCTCCCCCCCCTTCTCGATCTCTCCCTCCCGCTCTCTCCCTCTCTCTGCCCCAATCTCTTGTCTTCCCCCTTCTCTCTCTATCCCTTCTCCTCCCCCTTCTCGATCTCTCCCTCTCCCTCTCTCCCTCTCTCTGCCCTAAGCTCTTCTCCTCCCCCTTCTCTCTCTATCCCTTCTCCTCCCCCTTCTCTCTCTATCCCTTCTCCTCCCCCTTCTCTCTCTATCCCTTCTCCTCCCCCTTCTCTCTCTATCCCTTCTCCTCCCCCTTCTCTCTCTATCCCTTCTCCTCCCCCCTTCTCTCTCTATCCCTTCTCCTCCCCCCTTCTCTCTCTATCCCTTCTCCTCCCCCTTCTCGATCTCTCCCTCCCTCTCCCCGCCCCAATCTCTTGTCCTCCCCCCTTCTCTCTCTATCCCTTCTCCTCCCCCTTCTCGATCCCACCCTCCCTCTTTCTCAACCACCCACTCTACCCCCACCCCTCTCCCCCACCATCTCTTCTCCTCCCCTCTTCTCACACACTTCCACCTCTCTCTTCTCTCTCTCCCCCTCTCCCCACCGCCCGCTATCTCTCTTCCCCCTCTCTCTCAACCACCCTCTCCCCTCCCCACCTTCTCTCCTCCTCCCCTCTCCCCCTTTTCTATCCCCTCCCTCTCTTCTGCCCTCTCTATCTCCCCTCCCTTTCTCCCTCCTCCCCTCTCTCTCCCCTCTTTATCTCCCCCCTCTCTCTCATCTCTCTCTCCCTCTCGCCCTCCTCTCTCCCACTGACTGTTGAAGGTCAATGTGTTGAGAGCCTTCTTGACCACCCTATCTATGAGTGTAAGAGTCTTGGCCTCCACCATCCTCTGACTAAAGAAATTCCTTCTTATCTCATTCCTAAAGGAACATACTTTCCTTCTGTGTCCTCTGGTCCTAGACTCTCCCACTAATGGAAACATCTTCTCCACATCCACTCTATCCAGGCCTTTCACTTTTCTGTAGATTTCAATAAGGTCCCCCCTCATTCTTCTAAGCTCCAACGAGTACAGGCCCAGTGCCGACAAACCCTCATCGTACGTTAACCCACTCGTTCCTGGGTTAAGACCAAAACTGCACACAATGCTCCAGGTGTGGTCTCATTAGGGCCCTGTACAACTGCAGAAGGACCTCTTTGCTCCTATACGCAATTCCTCTTGTTATAAAGGCCAACATGCCATTCAGTTTCACTGCCTGCTGTACCTGCATGCTTACTTTCATTGACGGATGAACAAGGACCCCCAGATCCCGTTGTATTGCCCCTTTTCCCAAGTTGACGCCATTTAGATAGTAATCTGCAATCTGCCTTCCTGTTCTTGCCACCAAAGTGGATAGCCTCACATTTATCCACATTAAACTGCATCTGCCATGCATCTGCCCGCTCCCCCAACCTGTCCAAGTCACCCTGCATTCTCATAGCATCCTCCTCACAGTTCACACTGCCACCCAGCTTTGTATCATTTGCAAATTTGCTAATGTTACTTTGAATCCCTTCATCTAAATCATTGATGTATATTGTAAATAGCTGCGGTCCCAGCACCGAGCCTTGCGGTACCCCACTAGTCACTGCTGGTCCCAGCACCGAGCCTTGCGGTACCCCACTAGTCACTGCTGGTCCCAGCAACGAGCCTTGCGGTACCCCACTAGTCACTGCTGGTCCCAGCACCGAGCCTTGCGGTACCCCACTAGTCACTGCCTGCCATTCTGAACCGAACCCGTTAATCCCTATTCTTTGTTTCCTGTCTGCCAACCATCCTACCAACAATTGGAGAGCAGTCCTGAACTACCATGTACCTCATTGGAGATCCTCGGACTATCTTTGAATCGGACATTACTGGACTATCACGCCGTCTCTCCACTGACTGGTTGGCATGCGACAAGAAGCTTTTCACGGTACCTCAGTGAACGTGATAATAAACGGTGCCAGGAATTCAGACCAAACATATCGATTTATAAAAATTTAATACATTATTCACAAGGTTTGAAAAATAAGGCACATATACTCACAGGCATATTCTCACTGCAACATTTGCATTAGTGTTCACATAGTGAGTCTACACCAGGAACATTCCGCAGGTATCAGACAAAGAGTTGCTGCTTTACAAATTAAGACACAGTAAAGACTGTAGATTATGCAGCATCTCAGGAGAACATGGATCTGTTCACACCAAGATAGTCCCAGATTCAGGAACGGTATCGAAGGGCCGAATAGCCCACTCCTGCACCTATTTTTCTATGTTTCTTCCCAGCTGTTATAAGGTAATGATCAGTCCTTTCAGCAACCAGAGTCCCAACCTCCCCTCTACTTCACTGGAGAACCTTAAACTATGAACTAGACTTTATCTTGCAATACTGTCAGGTCAAAGCTGGGAATAAGGGAAGTACAACGGGATCTGGGGGTCCTTGTTCATCACTCTATGAAAGTAAGTATGCTGGTACAGCACGCAGTGAAGAAAGCCAATGGCTTGTTGGCCTTTATAACAAGAGGAGTTGAGTATAGGAGCAAAGAGGTCCTTCTGCAGTTGTACAGAGCCCTAGTGAGACCACAGCTGGAGTATTGCGTGCAGTTTTGGTTTACAAGGTTAATTCCCGGGATGGCGGGACTGTCATATGCTGAGAAAATGGAGCGGCTGGGCTTGTACACTCTGGATTTTAGAAGGATGAGAGGGTGTCTCATTGAAACATATAAGATTGTTAAGGGTTTGGACACACTAGAGGCAGGAAACATGTTCCCGATGTTGGGGGAGTCCAGAACCAGGGGCCACAGTTTAAGAATAAGGGGTCGGCCATTCAGAACAGAGACGAGGAAACACTTTTTCTCACAGAGAGTGGTGAGTCTGTGGAATTCTCTGCCTCAGAGGGCGGTGGTGGCAGGTTCTCTGGATACTTTCAAGAGAGAGTAGATAGGGCTCTTAAAGATAGTGGAGTCAGGGGATATGGGGAGAAGGCAGGAACGGGGTACTGATTGGGGATGATCAGCCATGATCACATTGAATGGCGGTGCTGGCTCGAAGGGCCGAATGGCCTCTACTCCTGCACCTATTGTCTATTGTCTAAAGCGTAGCCTTGCATCAGGTACTATGCAGTCCAGTTCAACCTGTGGGACCTGCGTGGGTTTTCTCCGGGTGCTCCGGTTTCCTCCCACACTCCAGAGATGTCCAGGTTTGCAGGTGAATTGGCTGCTGTAAACTAACCCTAGTATGTGGGGTAATTCACGTTCAAGTTGGTATTTATTGACACTTAACCAACTAAGGGTCAGTGATATTTGACTTACCATACAGTCATTACTAAGTGAAAAGATCACAATATACACATAAAATAAAATTTAACACGGACATCCACCATAGTGGAATCAACATTTGTACTCTGTACTGACAGCACCCGTAGTCGGGATCGAACCCGGGTCTCTGGCACTGAGAGGAGGCAACTCCAGTGCTGTGCCACCATGTCCCGATGTTGGGGGGAGTTCAGAACCAGGGGCTACGCACACAGTTTAAAAATAACAGGTCGGCCATTTAGAACGTAGACGAGGAAACACTTTTTCTCACAGAGTTGTGAGTCTGTGGAATTCTCTGCCTCAGAGGGCGGTGGAAGCCGGTTCTCTGGATACTTTCAAGAGAGAGTTAGATAGGGCTCTTAAAGATAGTGGAGTCAGGGGATATGGGGAGAAGGCAGAAACGGGGTACTGATTGGGGATGATCAGCCATGATCACATTGAATGGCGGTGCTGGCTCGAAGGGCCAAATGGCTTCTACTCCTGCACCTATTGTCAATCTTCTTCTGCAGACTAAGGTGACAACGTCTGTATGTTGCGTGGTCAGGATTTACCTGCCCCTTCCCGACACAAGCCTAAACACTTGACTGGCATCTGTCCAATGTGAACTTGGTGCCTTCCTGTGGGGCTAAGAATCGGGATGGTTAAACAAGAACATTGTTGGATTCATTGGCCGGTTTGCCTAACGCTTGGCTGAGTTGGGTTGGTCTACGATGTGCGAGGTGTGGGGAAAGAGGGGTGCAGATCTTAATGATGTCCTGCGATCCCCAGGGGCTGAAGAAGGGGAAGATTTCCTCCCTGAATTCCGCTGCGAAGCTGTAGATATGGGCCAGGTTCTCTGCGTCGTAGAAGCGGACCAGGCCGAGATTGTGGTCGAGGTACACACCGATGATCTGGGCGGTGGCCGGTCGCTCCAGGGGTAGTGGGTTGTTGCAGCTGGCCTCGTAGATGGGTCCCCTCTTGGCGATGGCCCACATCTGGTTCTTGGGGCAGATGGTGACCCAGTCGTGCCTGGGGATAGATGGAACAGAAACCCCCATGTCCCAGTCCGGCTTGATGCCCACAAACACCTCCCAGTATTGAGTCCCGCTCCGGTAGCTATCCTTGCCCATGGCAAAGAGTCGTGCGGTGAAACGCATATTGTGTTCCTCCAGATCTCTCCACTCCTCCCTGAACAAGATGGTCTGGCAGTCCTCCGAGACCTCCAGGTAGGGGTTGGCCGTGTAAGCATCAAAGGTCACTTGCACTAGAGAGGAACAGGGAACAGATAGAGGCAACTGGATCATCCCACCACAACCAGAGAGCAGTGCTGAACTACTATCTACAGCATTGGAGACTAGCCTTGATCAGACTTTACCTTGCACTAAACGTCATTCCCTTATCATGCATTATCATTACATGATTAAATGTAGGACCCACACCATCCTGGCCACACACTCATCTCCCCGCTGCCTTCAGGTAGAAGGTACAGGAGCCTGAAGACTGCAACAACCAGGTTCAGGAATAGCTACTTCCCCACAGCCATCAGGCTATTAAACCTGGCGTGGACAAAACTCTGAACATTAATAGCCCATTATCTGTTTATTTGCACTTTGTTTGTTTATTTATTGTTGTGTGCATATATATATTCTATGGTATATGGACACACTGATCTGTTCTGTATTCATGCCTACTATGTTCTGTGTGCTGAAGCAAAACAGGAATTTCATTGTCCTATACAGGGACACATGACAATAAACTCACTTGACTCATTATCTAAATGGTGTCAAGTTGGGAAAAGGGGAAGTACAACGGAATCTGGGAGTCCGAATTCCCGAGGGCATCCGTTGACTGACTGGGCGGTGTCTGGGTGAATGGTGAGTTGGGCCCCGGGTGCTGGACTGTACACAAAGCCCAGCCGGCGGGGCCAGCTGAGGAGTTTTGGCCCGGGGGCCACACGCACAGTCCGGTGCCCCGTCCAACTCATGAACCGATGATCGGCCGTGAGAAGGAGGGGTGGTGTCGGCGGTCAGCGAAGGTCAGAAGGTCGGACAGCTGGCCGGGCTATTGAGTGACCGACGGGGCCACGGGCGAGGCGCTGCTGCTGCTGCTGCTGCACTCCATGGGCTGCACTACATCGGGACGGGACGGTGAGGCGGGGTCCGGACGCGACAGTCCCCTCGACCCGAGTGGTAGCGGTCAAATACAGGACAAGGGCGGTCACAAACGGGACAAACCGATTTAGCCCAATATAGGGGATGTCCCGACTAATACTGGACAGTTGGCAACTCCCCTCCCCTCTCCGACGGACAGGGCAGTGAACCGTTGACAAGACCAGCCTCACCTGCAGATCCGATCACCCTCTCAGCAGCTGTGAACACAAACAAGAAGACATTAATTGGGCAGTCACGGTGGCGCAGCGGTAGAGTTGCTGCCTCACAGCCATTGCAGTGCCCGAGTCCCGGGTTCAATCCCGACTACGGGCGCTGTCTGTACGGAGTTTGCACGTTCTCCCCGTGACCTGCGTGGGTTTTCTCTGAGATCTTCGGTTTCCTCCCACACTCCAAAGACGTGCAGGTTTGTAGGTTAATTGGCTTGGTGTAAATGGATAAATTGTCCCTAGTGTGTGTGGGATAGTGTTAGTGTGCGGGCATCGCTGGTCGGCGCGGACAGACCCGGTGGGCCGAAGGGCCTGTTTCTGCCCTGTATCTCTAAACTCAACTAAACTAAAAGTAAACTAATCACCTCTACACCACTGAATAGAGTCTTAGAGTTACATATGGTGTAAACATGCCCTTCCATAGACAATCGTCAATAGACAATTCACAACTCTCTGGGAAAAACGTTTTTCCTCATCTCCATTCTAAATGGCTTACGCCTTATTCTTAAACTGTGGCTCCTGGTTCTGGACTCCCCCAACATCGGGAACATGTTTCCTGCCTCTAATGTGTCCAAAAAGCAGAAGGACCTCTTTGCTCCTATACTCAACTCCTCTTATTATAAAGGCCAAAATGCCATTGGCTTTCTTCACTGCCTGCTGTAACCTGCATGCTTACTTTCAGTGACTGATGTACAAGGACCACCAGATCCCGTTGTACTTCCCCTTTTCCCAACTTGACACGACATTCGTGAGGCCAAATTTGGAGTATTGTGTTTTCCGTTTTGGTTACCCTGGTACAGAAACGATGTTGTCAAACTGGATAGGATACAGAGAAGATTTAAGCCCCTGTCCACGAGTATGTTCACGAGCTTCTACGAGTAAAAAGTAACAATTTTTTTCATCACAAATATTTTTTAACTCCTGGACATTTTTTCACACCGTTGATGAAACTTCACGAGTAAAAAAATACTTGTGATGAAAAAAATTGTTACTTTTTAGTTAATAATCTGCAACCAAAGTGGATAACCTCACAATTATCCACATTAAACTGCATCTGCCCACTCCCCCAACCTGTCCAAGTCACCCTGCATCCTCATAGCATCCTCCTCACAGTTCACACTGCCACCCAGCTTTGCGTCATCTGCAAATTTGCTAATGTTACTTTGAATCCCTTCATCCAAATCATTGATGTATATTGTAAATAGCTGCGGTCCCAGCACTGAGCCTTGTGGTACCCCACTAGTCACTGCTGGTCCCAGCACCGAGCCTTGCGGTACCCCACTAGTCACTGCTGGTCCCAGCACCGAGCCTTGCGGTACCCCACTAGTCACTGCTGGTCCCAGCACCGAGCCTTGCGGTACCCCACTAGTCACTGCTGGTCCCAGCACCGAGCCTTGCGGTACCCCACTAGTCACTGCTGGTCCCAGCACCGAGCCTTGCGGTACCCCACTAGTCACTGCTGGTCCCAGCACCGAGCCTTGCGGTACCCCACTAGTCACTGCTGGTCCCAGCACCGAGCCTTGCGGTACCCCACTAGTCACTGCTGGTCCCAGCACCGAGCCTTGCGGTACCCCACTAGTCACTGCTGGTCCCAGCACCGAGCCTTGCGGTACCCCACTAGTCACTGCCTGCCATTCTGAAAGGGACCCGTTAATCCCTACTCTTTGTTTCCTGTCTGCCAACCACTTCTCTATCCTGGGGGGCGAGAGCAGTGAGTGGAGGGGTGGGGTGGTGAAGCAGAATGGGGGGGTGGTATATAGCACAGTGACAGGGAGGGGGGGGGGGCAGAGTGGGGGGGGGGGGGCAGAATGGGGTTTGTGGGGAGAGCAGGGGGGGGAGTGGGGGGGGGGGGGGGGGGGGGAGAGCAGGGTGGGGGGGGCACAGATGGAGGGGCCGCGGATTTATAACATTCGAGTCTTTACCTTCAGTACACAAAGTCCTCTCCAGCTCTGCAATAAAACAAAGATTGCCATCAGTGGGTTGGTCAAGGATTCTTCATTATCACATGTACCAAGGTACAACATCATTTATATTTTGGCGTGCAGCCCAGCAGGTCTCTCTCTCCCCGTTAGGTTTGCCAACTTTCCCACTCCCAAATAAGGGACAAAAGGTCAAAATACGGGACAAATTCCCCACGGCAATTCATTGACCTACAAACATCTACAGGTGCACAGTAGAGAGCATGCTGACCGGTTGCATCGTGACCTGGTTCAGCAACTTGAGCGCCCTGGAGAGCATGAGACTACAAAAAGTAGTAAACACTGCCCAGTCCATCACCGGCTCTGACCTTCCTTCCATCGAGGGGATTTATCGCAGTCACTGCCTCAAAACGGCTGGCAGTATCATCAAGGACCCACACACCATCCTGGCCACACACTCATCTCCCCGCTACCTTCAGGTAGAAGGTACAGGAGCCTGAAGACTGCAACGTCCAGGTTCTTCCCCACAGCCATCAGGCTATTAAACTCAACTCAAACAAAACTCTGAACATTAATAGCCCATTATCTGTTTATTTGCACTTTACCTGTTTTATTTATTCATGTGTGTTTATATATATATATATATACAATGGTATATGGACACACTGATCTGTTTTGTAGTAAATGCCTACTATGTTCTGTTGTGCTGAAGCAAAGCAAGAATTTCATTGTCCTATCTGGGACACATGACAATAAACTCTCTTGAATCTTGACTGACTGGGCCGTGTCTGGGTGAATGATGAGTTGGCCCCGGGTGCTGGACTGTACACAAAGCCCAGCCGGCGGGGCCAGCTGAGGAGTTTTGGCCTGGGGGCCGCCCGCACAGTCCAGCGCCCCGTCCAACTCATGATCGTCCGTGAGAAGGAGGGGTGGTGGTGGTGGTGTGGGGGGTCAGCGAAGGTCTGAAGGTCGGACAGCTGGCCGGGCTGCTGAGCGACCTACGGGGCCACGGGCGAGGTGCTGCTGCTGCACTCCATGGGCTGCACTACGTCTGGACGGGTGAGGCAACCCGAGTAACAACGGTCTCGTATGGGACAAACCAATTGAGCCCAATATACGGGATGTCCCGGCTAATACGGGACAGTTTGCAACCCTAATCTCCGTATGTAAGCACAATGCCCCAGTTAGTACAGAGCGTACACAACTGTCCTCTCCTCGCCAGCCCACCTTCAGCTCTTTCACCTTCCACCCCATCAGCCGTTGCATACAGCACATAATCCGCCAACATTTTCACCACCTCCAACAGGATCCCACCACCACCCACACCTTCCCATCACCACCCCTCTTCCAAGAGACCAGTCCCTCCGCAACTCCTCAGTTCTTTCATTCTTTGTTCTTTATCTCTCTACATCACTCTGGTGGCATGAACGGGAAGGCAGATTATTATCTGAATGGCGTCAGGTTAGGAAAAGGGGAAGTACAACGGGATCTGGGGGTCCTTGTTCATCAGTCAATGAAAGTAAGCATGCAGGTACAGCAGGCAGTGAAGAAAGCCAATGGCATGTTGGCCTTCATAACAAGAGGAGTTGAGTATAGGAGCAAAGAGGTCCATCTGCAGTTGTACAGGGCCATTGAAGGTCGATTGAAGGTAGATAAGGTGGTCAACAAGACTTTTGGCACTTTGTCCTTCATCAGTCAGAGTATTGAGTATAGAAGTTGGGAGGTCATGTTGCAGTTGTACAAGACGTTGGTGAGACCACATTTAGAATATTGTGTTCAGTTCTGGGCACCGTGTTATAGGAAAGATATTGTCAAGCTTGAGAATCTTCAGAAAAGATTTACGAGGATGTTGCCAGGACTAGAGGGTGTGAGCTACAGGGAGAGGTTGAGTAGGCTGGGTCTCTATTCCATGGAGCGCAGGAGGATGAGGGGAGATCTTATAGAGGTGTACAAAATCATGAGAGGAATAGATCGGGTAGATGCACAGAGTCTCTTGCCCAGAGTAGGGGAATCGAGGACCACAGGACATAGGTTCAAGGTGAAGGGGAAAAGATTTAATAGGATTCCGAGCGGTAACTTTCCGAGGGTGGTGGGTGTATGGAACAAGCTGCCGGAGGAGGTAGTTGAGGCTGGGACTATCCCATCGTTTAAGAAACAGTTGGACAGGTACATGGATAGGACAGGTTTGGAGGGATATGGACCAAGCGCAGGCAGGTGGGACTAGTGTAGATGGGGCATTGTTGGCTGGTATGGGCAAGTTGGGCCAAAGGGCCTGTTTCCACACTGTATCACTCTGTGACTAGTGTAGATGGGAGATTGTTGGCCAGTGTGGGCAAGTTGGGCTGAAGGGCCTGTTTCCACACTGTATCACTCTGTGACTAGTGTAGATGGGGCATTGTTGGTGGGTGTGGGCAAGTTGGGCTGAAGGGCCTGTTTCCACACTGTATCACTCTATGACTAGTGTAGATGGGGCATGTTGGCCGGTGTGGGCAAGTTGGGCTGAAGGGCCTGTTTCCACACTGTATCACTCTGTAACTCTAATATGAGCCCAGTCGACCCATTCTTTCATCATACTACTCCAGCATGATGTGTTCTCCCCCCAACAACCCAGAACAACCGACGATCTCCTGTAACTTACCCAAATTCTCTTTGGCGTTTGCTGAAATCAAAGTGAAGAAAAAAGACAATATATTATGTTGCGATAGTGGGGAAACAAACTTGACAATCCAGCAGAGGACTTAAGGGCCCGTCCCACTTAGGGGATCTGTTCGGAGACTGTCACAGTCGTAGCAGGTCGCCGAAAAACTGGCGGCATTAGGCAATATGTTTAGGCAACCGCCGGTGAATACAACAATGGAATTCACCGAAGTCAGCACCAGCGACAACCTACGCTAACCCACAGTCCCGTTTATATCAACGGGTCGATGGTGGAAAGGGTCAAGAGCTTCAAATCCCTGGGCGTGCACATCTCTGAAGATCTCTCCTGGACCGAGAATGCTAACGCAATTATTAAGAAAGCACATCAGCGCCTCTACTTCCTGAGAAGATTACGGAGAGTCGGTTTGTCAAGGAGGACTCTCTCGAACGTCTACAGGTGCACAGTAGAGAGCATGCTGACCGGTTGCATCGTGGCTTGGTTCGGCAACTTGAGTGTCCAGGAGAGGAAAAGACTGCAAAAAGTAGTGACCACTGCCCAGTCCATCATCGGCTCTGACCTTCCTTCCATCGAGGGGATTTATCGCAGTCGCTGCCTCAAAAACGCTGGCAGTATCATCAAAGACCCACACCATCCTGGCCACACACTCATCTCCCCGCTACCTTCAGGTAGAAGGTACAGGAGCCTGAAGACTGCAACAACCAGGTTCAGGAATAGTTACTTCCCCACAGCCATCAGGCTATTAAACCTGGCTCGGACAAAACTCTGAACATTAATAGCCTATTATCTGTTATTTGCACTTGATCAGTTTATTTATTCATGTGTGTATTTACATATTTAATGGTACATGGACACACTGATCTGTTCTGTATTCATGCCTACTGTGTTCTGTTGTGCTGAAGCAAAGCAAGAATTTCATTGTCCTATCAGGGACACATGACAATAAACTCACTTGAACTTGAACTGAACATAACCTGGCAACAACCCACGTCACCTGGAGACAATCTACTTCACCTGGCGACAACCTACGACCACACCTACGTCAGGAGAAATCAAGCCACGCTCACTGGCCTCAAACCCACGGCCGGCGAACATTTTTGATCATATCGAAAATCCATCGTCGACCAGAAAGACGCTACGACTCTTTGGGCGACTTTAAGAGACGACTCACGAACATACAGGCGACACACCAGCGACCATGTGGAGACAGCCTAGTCACCTGTAGTCGCCTAAGTGGGACAGGTTCATTAGAGGACCTAGCTTCCATCGTCATCAGCTGGTGTTATATGACTCCTGTCTGGCCACAACCGTAAGGTGAGAGGGCACACATTGAAGAGGGAGGTCAGGGGCAACTTTTTTCACTCAGTCAGGAGTTGAGTATAGGAGCAAAGAGGTCCTTCTGCAGTTGTACAGGGCCCTAGTGAGACCACACCTGGAGTATTGTGTGCAGTTTTGGTCCCCTAATTTGAGGAAGGACATTCTTGCTATTGAGGGAGCCCAGCGTAGGTTTACAAGGTTAATTCCCGGGATGGCGGGACTGTCATATGCTGAGAGAATGGAGCGGCTGGGCTTGTACACTGAAGAATTTAGAAGGATGAGAGGATATCTCATTGAAACATATAAGACAGTTAAGGGTTTGGACACGCTAGAGGCAGGAAACATGTTCCTGATGTTGGGGGAGTCCAGAACCAGGGGCCACACAGTTTAAGAATATGGGGTAGGCCATTTGAAACGGAGATGAGGAAAAACTTTTTCACACAGAGGGTTGTGAGTCTGTGGAATTCTCTGCCTCAGAGGGCGGTGGAGGCCGGTTCTCTAGATACTTTCAAGAGAGAGTTAGATAGGGCTCTTAAAGATAGTGGAGTCAGGGGATATGGGGAGAAGGCAGGAACGGGGGACTGATTGGGGATGATCAGCCATGATCACATTGAATGGCGGTGCTGGCTCGAAGGGCCGAATGGCCTACTCCTGCACCTATTGTCTAGCTGCCAGAGGAAGCTGTGGAAACGGGTACAATGATGGGTTGTAGAAGACATTTGGACAGATGCGGGGTGTCATGGTGGAGCAGCGGGTAGAGCTGCTGCCTCACAGCGCCAGAGACCCGGGTTCCATCCTGACTACGGGTGCTGTCTGTGCAGAGTTTGCACGTTCTCCCCGTGACCTGGGTGCTCCGGTTTCCTCCCACACTCCAAAGCCGTGCAGGTTTGCAGGTTAATTGGCTTCTGTAAATTGTAAATTGTGCCTAGTGTGTAGGGTTGTGTTCATGTGTGGGGATCGCTGGTCGGCACGGACACTTGAGAGAGATGGCCCTGCGAGGCAGCATCTTCCCAGGTGATGAGGACGAGTGTCTGATCTAGACACGTCCAGGTAAAGGTGAGCACTCACCTGTAAAAAGCTCCAATTCATCTGAAATAGAGAGAGAGAGAGATGTCAGTATGAGCCGAGATCTCTTCCTTATTCCCGACGTACACCGAGCCTTCCGGCAGTCAGCTGAACTACCCGCCCCTTCTCCCGATACCCAGGCTCAATCCCGACTACCGGTGCTGTCTCTGCGGAGTTTGCACGTTCTCCCCTTGGGTTTTCCCCGAGATCTTCCGTTACCTCCCACATGCCAAAGACATACAGGTTTGTATGTTAATTGGCCTGGTATAGATGTAACATTGCCCCTAGTGTGTGTAGGAGAGTGTTAATGTGCGGGCATCGCTGGTGGGCACGTACGTGGTGGGCCGAAGGGCCTGTTTCGTGCTGTATCTCTAAACGAAAATCATCATTCCCAGTTCCTGCCTATTCCACTCAAGGTGTCTGTCTATCTGTGTGTGTGTGTGTGTGTGTGTGTGTGTGTGTGTGTGTGTGTGTGTGTGTGTGTGTGTGTGTGTGTGTGTGTGTGTGTGTGTGTGTGTGTGTGTGTGTGTGTGTGTGTGTGTGTGTGTGTGTGTGTGTGGTGTGTGTGTGTGTGTGTGTGTGTGTGTGTGTGTGTGTGTGTGTGTGTGTGTGTGTGTGTGTGTGTGTGTGTGTGTGTGTGTGTGTGTGTGTGTGTGTGTGTGTGTGTGTGTGTGTGTGTGTGTGTGTGTGTGTGTGTGTGTGTGTGTGTGTGTGTGTGTGTGTGTGTGTGTGTGTGTGTGTGTGTGTGTGTGTGTGTGTCTGTGTGTGTGTGTGTCTGTGTGTGACTGTGTGCGTGTGCATGTGCGTGTGTGTGTGCGTGTGTGTGTGCGCGTGTGTGTGCCTGTGGGTGTGTGTGTGTGGGTGTGTGTGTGTGTGTGTGTGTGTGTCTGTGTGTGTGTGTGTGTGTGTGTGTGTGTGTGTGTGTGTGTGTGTGTGTGTGTGTGTGTGTGTGTGTGTGTGTGTGTGTGCGTGTGCGCGTGTGTCCGTGTGCTTTGCATGTTCTCCCCAGTGAATGCGTGGGTAACAGGTCTCTGTAAATCACGTGTTTTCAAGGTTCGAGCTTGGCAAGGGAAGAGAAGCAGAGGGTGGGCAAGAAGACATCCCCCTTCATGCCCCCTAGAGTAGACCACCCCTCATTGATCACCGCACTGTGTTAGCACCTCCCCTATCACACAGAATGGACCATTCACATCAACATCAACTCATTCATTTGACCAAGTATTCCTTGACGCAAGATCTGAAGCAGATAGAATGTAACTTTCTTACCTACAGCGTCGCATATCGTCTTGTGTTCTGCAAAGAACAGAAAATACATCTTCAGACAAGGCCCTTATTGGCAACAGGTTAAGGTGCGAGCATTATGTAACCAATAGACTATGGACAATAGGTTCTAGAACCTTCCATCTTCCCCTCGTTACCCGAGCCCTGCCCCAGCGCCTTCTTTAGAAAACATTGCAAACAGGTGCAGGAGTAGGCCATTCGGCCCCTCGAGCCAGCACCGCCATTCAATGTGATCATGGCTGATCATCCACAATCAGTACCCCGTTCCTGCCTTCTCCCCAGACTCCGCTATCTTTAAGAGCCCTATCTAGCTCTCTCTTGAAAGTATCCAGAGAACCGGCCTCCACCACCCTCTGAGGCAGAGAATTCCACAGACTCACAACTCTTTGGGTGAATTTTTTTTTCCTCATCTCCGTTCTAAATGGCCGACCCCTTATTCTTAAAATGTGTGGCCCCTGGTTCTGGACTCCCCCAACATCGGGAACATGTTTCCATCCTCTAGCGTGTCCAAACCCTTAATAATCTTATATGTTTCAATGAGATTCCCTCTCATCCTTCTAAACTCCAGAGTGTACAAGCCCAGCCGCTCCATTCTCTCAGCATATGACAGTCCCTCCATCCCGGGGATTAACCTGGTGAACCTACGCTGCACTCCCTCAATAACAAGATTGTCCTTCCTCATATTAGGGGACCAAAACTGCACACAATACTCCAGGTGTGGTCTCACTAGGGCCCTGTACAACTGCACAGGCCCTGCACCTATTGTCTATTGAATGGAGAACTCGGAGGTGGAAGGAAAGAAATAGATTTACTTACTCTCCAGTGTCGGCCGTTTGTACAACTCTGCAAGAGAAAAAACAAGGTTGGTACACATTTCTTATTAAACACGAATACACATGCGCACACACTCACACACACACTCACGCAGACACACTCACGCACACTTACATACACATTCACACACACATGCACTCGCGCGCACACACACACGCACACACACACACTCACACAAACACACTCACGCAAACACACACTCACACTCATGCACACACAGGGGCACACACACAGGCAGACACACATAGACATACATACACACAGGGTCACAAACACACACACGCACATACAGGGGCACACACGCACAGGGGCACACACACAACAGGGGCACACACACGGGCAGATATACACACGCACGCACACACACACAGGGGCACAGACACGCACACACACACACGCACACACACGGGCAGACATACATACACACAGGGGCACACACACGCACAGGGGCACACACACACGCACAGGGGCACACACACACGCACAGGGGCACACACACACGCACAGGGGCACACACACACGCACCCACAAACAGGGGCACACACACATGGGCAGATATACACACACACACGCGCACACACACACACAGGGGCACACACACACACACACACACACACACACACACACACACACACGCACACACACACACACACACACACACACACACACACACACACACACACAGGGCACACACACATGCACACACACACATACATACACACACACACAGGGGCACACACACACAGGGGCACACACACACACACACACACACACAGGGGCACACACACGGGCAGATATACACACACGCACACACACGCGCACACACACACAGGGGCACAGACACGCACACACACACACACAGGGGACAGACACGCACATACACATGCACACACGCACACACACATGCACACACACACACAGGGGACAGACGCGCACACACACACACAGGGGCACACACACACACACACACACACACACACAGGGGCACACACACACTACCAACTCCATTCTCCTGCCTTCTCCCCGTAACACCCTGACACCCGTAGCAATTAAGGATCTATCTATCTCCGCCTTAAAAATATCTACTGGCTTGTGGCCTCCACAGCCGTCTGTGGCAAAGAATCCCACAGATTCACCACCCTCTGACTAAAGAAATTCCTCCTCATCTCCTTCCTGAATATACAACATAGAAGTGGGCAACTCAACAACAGGCCCTTCGGCCCACTATGTCTATGCTGTACATGAAGCCAGTCTGAAGAAGTGTCTCGACCCGAAACGTCACCTATTCCTTCGCTCCATAGAGCAAGTAAAACTAGCAGAAAGAGGTGAGTGATTTTCTTTAAAAGATTAACTTTATTTTGAATATTGAAAAATATATACATTGGAAAAAGATTGGGAAAATCCCTCCCGGCATTCCCAGAGTCTATACATCCATTCGTCAGTGTTATGGGTGGACACAAAATGCTGGAGTAAAGGGCCTGTCCCACTTGCATGCGTTTGGCGCGACCAAACGGAAGCGAAGTTCACGCTAAGTACACGCTTAGTACGCGCTTTCTCCCTCCTTCCCCTCCCCTTCCCAGCTCTCCCACAGCCCACTGTCTCCTCCTCTTCCTTTCTTCTTCCCCCCCCCCCCACATCAGTCTGAATAAGGGTCTCGACCCGAATCGTCACCTATTTCCTTCGCTCCATAGATGCTGCCTCACCCGCTGAGTTTCTCCAGCATTTTTGTCTGCCTTCGATTATTCCAGCACCTGTAGTTCTTTCTTAAACATGATGCCAAGGCCATCTCTTATCTGCCTGCATCCGATCCATATCAATATACAACAGATAATAGTTGCAGGTGTAGGCCATTCGGCCCATCCTGCCAGCACCGCCAATATATGGCAGTCCCGCCATCCCGGGAATTAACCTGGTGAACCTACGCTGCACTCCCTCAATAGCAAGATCGTTCTGGTGAACCTCCTCTGGACTCTCTCCAGAGCCAACACTTCCATCCTCAGATACGGGGACCCAAAACTGCTCACAACCTACCCTTGGTTTTCTTCCGCTTCCAGTAGTAATAAATGCTGCCACCGAACAGCACGATGAGCAGAAAGACCAGGAACACCATGAAAGCACTGAAGTACTTGGAAACTCTGGGGAAGAATTCATCTGCGGACAAAGGGAGGAAGAGAATGGAGTGTTACACCAATAGACAACAGGAGCAGGAGGAGGCCATTCGGCCCTTCGAGCCAGCACCACCATTCAATGTGATCATGGCTGATCATCCACAATCAGTACCCCGTTCCTGCCTTCTCCCCATATCCCCTGACTCCGCTATCTTTAAGAGCTCTATCTAACTCTCTCTTGAAAGTATCCAGAGAACCGGCCTCTGAGGCAGAGAATTCCACAGACTCACCACTCTCTGGGTGAAAAGCTTTTCCCTCATCTCCGTTCTAAACGGATTACCCCTTATTCTTAAACTGTGTGGCCCCTGGTTCTGGACTCCCCCAACATCGGGAACATGTTTCCTGCCTCTAGTGTGTCCAAACCCTTAATAATCTTATATGTTTCAATAAGATCTCCTCTCATCCTTCTAAACTCCAGAGTGTACAAGCCCAGCCGCTCCATTCTCTCAGCATATGACAGTCCCGCCATCCCAGGAATTAACCTGGTGAACCTACGCTGGGCTCCCTCAATAGCAAGAATGTCCTTCCTCAAATTAGGGGACCAAAACTGCACACAATACTCCAGGTGTGGTCTCACTAGGGCTCTGTACAACTGCAGAAGGACCTCTTTGCTCCTATACTCAACTCCTCTTGTTATGAAGGCCAACATGCCATTGGCTTTCTTCACTGCCTGCTGTACCTGCATGCTCGTGAACTTACAGTACCGATGCCCGCCGCGCCCACCTGCCCCAATGCCCGCAGACGTCGGATGCGTGCGGTGTCCTGACCTGGGATGTGGATCCGGGATACTTGGAGTTCCGTCAGCAGTGGTGCCCGCACCTGGCACCAGACGGCCGCCAGCCCTTGCCGCACCTCCACCGAGCTGGAGATACGGTAGAAGCCGTCGGCATCCCTGGCGGTCCGTGTGCCAGAGCCGTCTAGCCCATCCTTGCGTCCCTGGACCGTCCAGAGCAGGGTGGGCAGGGGGAACCAACCCGTGGAGTTGCACTGCACCAGGATCCCGTCGTCGTGGTAACCTTCCAACCGGAGCGTGGGACGCGCCCCCAAACCTGCGGTGGCGAGAGAGGTCGGTCAGTGAAATACGGCAACAATGGATGACCAACACCCTGCACCAGCACTGACCTGGTGTTAGAGGCTCAAGGGACCAGTTGACCTGGAGGCTCAAGGGACCAGTTGACCTGGTGTTAGAGGCTCAAGGGACCAGTTGACCAGGTGTTAGAGGCTCAAGGGACCAGTTGACCTGGTGTTAGAGGCTCAAGGGACCAGTTGACCTGGTGTTAGAGGCTCAAGGGACCAGTTGACCAGGTGTTAGAGGCTCAAGGGACCAGTTGACCTGGTGTTAGAGGCTCAAGGGCTCAAGGGACCAGTTGACCTGGTGTTAGAGGCTCAAGGGACCAGTTGACCTGGTGTTAGAGGCTCAAGGGACCAGTTGACCTGGTGTTAGAGGCTCAAGGGACCAGTTGACCAGGTGTTAGAGGCTCAAGGGACCAGTTGACCTGGTGTTAGAGGCTCAAGGGACCAGTTGACCTGGTGTTAGAGGCTCAAGGGGGACCAGTTGACCAGGTGTTAGAGGCTCAAGGGACCAGTTGACCTGGTGTTACCTGGTGTTAGAGGCTCAAGGGACCAGTTGACCAGGAAGGACATTAGACAACAGGTGCAGGAGTAGAGGCCATTCGGCCCTTCCAGCCAGCACTGCCATTCAATGTGATCGTGGCTGATCATCCCCAATCAGTTCCCCGTTCCTGCCTTCTCCCCATATCCCCTGACTCCGCTATCTTTAAGAGCCCTATCTAGCTCTCTCTTGAAAGCATCCAGAGAACCTGCCTCCACCGCCCTCTGAGGCAGAGAATGTCCAAGATGCTGCCTCTAAGACGTCATGAAGCTGAGACTCAACGCCTCTCAGACTCTTTATGTCTCTAAGACTCTAAGACTATGTGCACAAGACTCCATGTCACTAATGGGCCAGTCCCAATTAGTGATGTTTTCGGCGAATGCCGGCATTATTGACTGACGTACCAGACCCCCGAAAATACGCGACGCGATATTGACGCGCGGTGTTTTTTTTCAAGAGCCGCAACATTTTTGTCGCCGCTGGATTTTGAAATGTTCAAAATCTTTCGGCGACCCTGATAAGTCAGTTAATGAAGCCGGCAGGTGGGATAGAAGTTCTGGACAATATTTTAGGCGACTGCCAGTGACTAGGACAATGGAATTCACTGATGTCAGCAACGGCGACAACCTACGCCACCAGGCGACAACCTACAACAGTCCAAATTGTTGCCATTGTGGCCGAAATTTTTTCAACATGTTGAAAATTCTTTTGGCAGTCGCCTGTAGTCGCCTAAAAAATCGCCTAAGTGGGACTCCAAGACTCTAAAGGGCCTGTCCCACTTGGCGATTTTTTCGGCGACTGCCGGTACCATTGACTGATGTATCAGGGTTGCCGAAAGATACATGACGAGATGACGTATTGGCGCTCGGTGTTTTTTCAAGTGTCGCAACTTTTTTTTGTCGCTGCTGGAATTTTGAAATGTTCAAAATCTTTCGGGGACCCTGATATGACGCCGGCAGTCCAAATTGTCGCCATTACAATAGACAATACACAGTAGGTGCAGGAGGAGGCCATTCGGCCCTTCCAGCCAGCACCGCCATTCAATGTGATCATGGCTGATCATCCCCAATCAGTACCCCGTTCCTGCCTTCTCCCCATATCCCCTGACTCTGCTATCTTTAAGAGCCCTATCTAGCTCTCTATCAGCAGAGAATTCCACAGACTCACAACACTCTGGGATGAAAATGTTTTTCCTCATCTCCATTCTAAATGGCCTACTACTTATTCTTAAACAGTGGCCCCTGGTTCTGGACTCCCCCAACATCAGGGACATGTTTCCTGCCTCTAGCGTGTCCAAACCCTTAGTAATCTTTTATGTTTCAATAAGATAACCTCTCATCCTTCTAAACTCCAGAGTGTACAAGCCCAGCCGCTCCATTCTCTCAGCATATGACAGTCACGGGAATTAACCTGGTGAACCTACGCTGGGCTCCCTCAATAGCAAGAATGTCCTTGCTCAAATTAGGGGACCAAAACTGCACACAATACTCCAGGTGTGGTCTCACTAGGGCCCTGTACAACTGCAGAAGGACCTCTTTGCTCCTATACTCATTGTTGCCGAAAATGTTTCAACATGTTGAAAATGTTTCAGCAACAATGAGCAGAGGAGCAAAGAGGTCCTTCTGGTGAAAATATTTTGGCGGTCGCCTGCAGTCGCCTAAGTGGGACAGGCCGTTTTTAGACTCCAAGACTCTGGTGATCGCTGGGTGGTGGACGGTGGTTGGGGGTGGTGGGTGGAGGAGTGGAGGGGGCAGGATCACGGGGCAACTCACTGGTGACCTTCAGCGGGACTGCTGCTTGTTCGATGGTCCTCTCGTGCTCCACCATGCACAGGTAGTCGCCCTCGTCGGCCAAGCGCACGCCGGCCAGCCGCAGCGAGACGTTGCCAACGGCCAGCTGCTCGCTGAAGAGCTGCGTGCGGCCCTTGTACGCCTCGTCCTCGTCCTCCGTCACCGCGTGGCCGTTACGGTACAGGTGGACGACCGTGTGTACCCGGGCATCACTCCTCATCCACCGGATCTCCATCCCGGGCAGCAGCTTCTCCGGAATCAGCTGGCACTCCAACACAGCAACACCATTCACCATGGCCACGATCGGCGACTGTGGACCCGTCATCTTGAACACCGGCGTGGCTACAAGGACAAAGCACCGGTTATCTCCAACTACCAACGATTATGTCTCTACAGTACATTCCACCAGGTGGTGCTTCAATAGCTGCCCTTTTTGTCTAATTTTGTTATTTCTAGTGTGTTTTATCGCAGTCGCTGCCTCAAAAAGGCTGGCAGTATCATCAAAGACCCACACCATCCTGGCCACACACTCATCTCCCTGCTACCTTCAGGTAGAAGGTACAGGAGCCTGAAGACTGCAACAACCAGGTTCAGGAATAGCTACTTCCCCACAGCCATCAGGCTATTAAACCTGGCTCGGACAAAACTCTGATTATTAATAACCACTTTCTGTTATTTGCACTTTACCAGTTTATTTATTCATGTGTGTATATATTTATATCATGGTATATGGACACACTGATCTGTTTTGTAGTAAATGCCTACTATGTTCTGTGTGCTGAAGCAAAGCAAGAATTTCATTGTCCTATACAGGGACACATGACAATAAACTCACAAACTCACTTGAACTTGTTTTTTTAAAGTTTTATGTTAATGTTCTCTGGTTTGTTTTATGTGTGGGGGAGGGGTGGGCGGGGGTGTGGGGGTTGGAGGAAACTTTTTTCTGTCTCTTACCTTGCCTCAAAGGGCCGAATGGCCTACTCCTGACCCAATGTCAATAGACATTGAGATGAGATTGTTTTCCGGATCGTATCTCCGGTTGCTCTGCAGCCTACCATCGTGGAGCTGGAGACTTTGAGCCCCACCGCGGGGCCGTGGACTTACCATCGGAGACGATCCCTTGCCTGGGATCGACACTACAACTGCGGCCTGTGGACTTTAACATCGAGGAGCTCGCAGTCTCGGGTTGAGACCGAAGTCGGGAAGATTCAAAAGCCGCACGACGTTCGACCAGCCCCGACCCTGGGGTAGATCGCCCGGCAAGGGGGAGCTGAGATTCACCCCCACCCGATGCAGGAGCTTGATCGCCCCAACGAGGAGGCCTGCCACTGTCTACGGGAGTGAGATCGTCCCGTCAACGGAAGGCTCAAGGCCCCCGACCGCGGGAGAACAAAGAAGGGAAGAGATTGAACGTTATTTCACCTTCCATCACAGTGGGGAATGTGGAGGAGTCACTGTGGTGGATGTTTATGTTAAAATGTGTTTTGTGTGTCTTGTTGCTTTTTATTTGTATGATTGTACGGAAAATCAACTTCTTCGTAAGTTGCACAACATACTTGGCTAATAAAGTATGATTGTGATTGTGATTTTGATACAGTGTGGAAACAGGACCTCAGACTTGCCCACACCGGCCAACAATGTCCCAGCTACAATAGTCACACCTGCCTGCACTTGGTTCAGATGTATCTTATCTGTTTGGATGGCAGACAGACACAAGCGTATAAAATAATGAGAGGAATAGATCGGGTAGATACACAGAGTCTTTTACCCAGAGTAGGGGAATCGAGGACCACAGGACATAGGTTCAAGGTGAAGGGGAAAAGATTTAATAGGAATCCGAGGGGTAACTTTTTCACACAGAGGGTGGTGGGTGTATGGAACAAGCTGTCAGAGGAGGTAGTTGAGGCTGGGACTATCCCATCGTTTAACAAACAGTTAGACAGGTACATGGATAGGACAGGTTTGGAGGGATATGGGCAAAGCACAGGCAGGTGGGACTAGTGTAGATGGGGCATTGTTGGCCGGTGTGGGCAAGTTGGGCCGAAGGGCCTGTTTTCACACTGTATCTCTTTATGACTAGTGTAGCTGGGACATTGTTGGCCGGTGGTGGGTGTATGGAACAAGCTGTCAGAGGGGGTAGTTGAGGCTGGGACTATCCCAACGTTTAAGAAACAGTTAGACAGGTACATGGATAGGACAGGTTTGGAGGGATATGCCCTAAATGCGGGCAGGTTGGACGAGTGTAGCTGGAACAAGTTAGAAGGTGTGGGCAAGTTGGGCCGAAGGGCCTGTTTCCACACTGTATCACTCTGGAGTTTAGAAGAATGAGAGGGGATCTTATTGAAACATATAAGATTATTAATGGTTTGGACACGTTAGAGGCAGGAAACATGTTCCCGACGTTGGGGGAGTCCAGAACCAGGGGCCACACAGTTTGAGAATAAGGGGTCGGCCATTTAGAACGGAGTTGAGGAAAAACTTTTTCACACTGAGAACTGTGAGTCTGTGGAATTCTCTGTCTCAGAGGGCGGTGGAGGCCGGTTCTCTGGATGCTTTCAAGAGAGAGATAGATAGGGCTCTTAAAGATAGTGGAGTCAGGGGAGAAGGCAGGAACGGGGTACTGATTGTGGATGATCAGCCATGATCACATTGAATGGCGGTGCTGGCTCGAAGGGCCGAATGGCCTCCTCCTGCACCTATTGTCTATGTTTCTATGCTTCCAGTACCTTCAAGGCGGCTGCAGGAGGCAACGATTATGGCCGGGGGAGGAGAGGGGAGAGGGGGAAACAGAGGAGGTGACCAATGGAGAGAGGTTTACACAGAGAGAGAGGAGCGGAGATGTTCGAACAAGTCTCAGCAACTCACCAGCATAGGCGTAGTGGATTGCCTGGCAGAGGATCAGAACTAGGGTCCAAGATATCGTCTGCCTGTCCATGCCCGAACTCCAGCATGCCTGCAGGGAAGAGCATTAGCATTAGACAATAGACAACAGATGCCAGCACCGCCATTCAATGTGATCATGGCTGATCATCCCCAATCAGTACCCCGTTCCTGCCTTCTCCCCATATCCCCTGACCCCGCTATCTTTAAGAGCCCTATCTAACTCTCTCTTGAAAGTATCCAGAGAACCGGCCTCCACCGCCCTCTGAGGCAGAGAATTCCACAGAATCACAACTCTCTGTGTGAAAAAGTGTTTCCTCATCTCCGTTCTAAATGGCTTACCCCTTATTCTTAAACTGTGTGTGGCCCCTGGTTCTGGACTCCCCCAACATCGGGCACATGTTTCCTGCCTCTAGCGTGTCCAAATCCTTAATACTCTTATATGTTTCAATGAGATGCCCTCTCATCCTTCTAAACTCCAGAGTGTACAAGCCCAGCCGCTCCATTCTCTCAGCACATGACAGTCCCGCCATCCCGGGAATTAAGCTTGTGAACTTACACTGGACTCCCTCAATAGCTTGTACAAACGGCCCACACTCGAGAATGAGTAAATCTATTTCCTTCCTTCCACCTCCGAGTTCGCCATTCAACAGACAATAGGTGCAGGAGGAGGCCATTCGGCCCTTCCAGCCAGCACCGCCATTCACTGTGATCATGGCTGATCATCCCCAATCAGTACCCCGTTCCTGCCTTCTCCCCATATCCACTGACTCCGCTATCTTTAAGAGACACATCAGTTATTGGAGTGTGGGGTTCCTAGTAACCCCCCCCCCCCCCAAGCAGGGATACCCTCCCTCTACATCGGGGACCTGGGGTGGAAGGTACAGCACTGAGGAGTCCCCTGCAACCTGTTTCTCTCGTGTTTCACAGACTCGCCAGCCTCCTGCCACGATCGTGGACTGGATGAGTCTGTGCTCCACGTGTACATAGAGTCATAGAGTGATACAGTGTGGAAACAGGCCCTTCGGCCCAACTTGCCCATACTAGCCAACATGTCCCATCTACACTAGTCACAGAGTGATACAGTGTGGAAACAGGCCCTTCGGCCCAACTTGCCCACACCAGCCAACATGTCCCATCTACACTAGTCACAGAGTGATACAGTGTGGAAACAGGCCCTTCAGCCCAACTTGCCCACACCGGCCAACATGTCCCATCTACACTAGTCACAGAGTGATACAGTGTGGAAACAGGCCCTTCAGCCCAACTTGCCCACACCGGCCAACATGCCCCATCTACACTAGTCACAGAGTGATACAGTGTGGAAACAGGCCCTTCGGCCCAACTTGCCCACACCGGCCAACATGTCCCATCTACACTAGTCACAGAGTGATACAGTGTGGAAACAGGCCCTTCGGCCCAACTTGCCCATACTAGCCAACATGTCCCATCTACACTAGTCACAGAGTGATACAGTGTGGAAACAGGCCCTTCAGCCCAACTTGCCCACACCGGCCAACAATGTCCCATCTACACTAGTCACAGAGTGATACAGTGTGGAAACAGGCCCTTCGGCCCAACTTGCCCACACCGGCCAACAATGTCCCATCTACACTAGTCCCACCTGCCTGCATTTGGTCCATATCCCCCCAAACCTGTCCTATCCATGTACCTGTCCAACTGTTTCTTAAACTATGGGATAGTCCCAGCCTCAACTTCCTCCTCTGGCAGCTTGTTCCATACACCCACCACCCTCTGTGTGGAAAAGTTACCCCTCAGATTCCTCTTTTCCCCTTCACCTTGAACCCATGTCCTCTGGTCCTCGATTCCCCTACTCTGGGCAAGAGACTCTGTGCGTCTACCCGATCTATTCCTCTCATGATTTTGTACACCTCTATAAGATCTCCCCTCATCCTCCTGCGCTCCATGGAATAGAGACCCAGCCTACTCAACCTCTCCCTATAGCTCACACCCTCTAGTCCTGGCAACATCCTCGTAAATCTTCTCTGAACCCTTTTTTGGAGTGTGTGAGGTTCCAATATCTAAAGGGGCTGTTGTCCAAGCTGGCCATCCGCGAGTCCCGGCAGAGTGGAGGCCGGTTCTCTGGATACTTTCAAGAGAGAGTTAGATAGGGCTCTTAAAGATAGCGGAGTCAGGGGATATGGGGAGAAGGCAGGAACGGGGTACTGATTGTGGATGATCAGCCACGATCACATTGAATGGTGGTGCTGGCTGGAAGGGCCGAATGGCCTCCTCCTGCACCTATTGTCTATTGTCTATAATGCAGACAAGTGCAAGGTGTTTAATTTTGCAAAGTCAAACCAGGGCAGGAGGTACACAGTGAATGGTAGGGCCATGGGGAATGTTGTACAACAGAGGCATCTTGGAGAACAGGATAATAATTTATTGACTGTGGCATCACAGGGAGATAAGGAGGGTTATAGAGCAGATGGATTAAGGTGTGCAGGTACAAAGTTCTTCGTCACAGGTAGATAAGGCCAAAAAGTCACAAAAGCATTTAGTATAGATATATTGGGAGCTTATGTTTCACTAGTACAATAGACAACAGGTGCAGGAGTAGGCCATTCGGCCCTTCCAGCCAGCGCCGCCATTCACTGTGATCATGGCTGATCATCCACAATCAGTACCCCGTTCCTGCCTTCTCCCCATATCCCCTGACTCCGCTATCTTTAAGAGCCCCATCTAACTCTCTCTTGAAAGCCTCCACAGAACCGGCCTCCACCGCCCTCTGAGGCAGAGAATTCCACAGACTCACAACTCTCTGGGTGAAAAAGTTTTTCCTCATTTTTTTTCTAAATTGCTTACCCCTTATTCTTAAACTGTGTGGCCCCTGGTTCTGGACTCCCCCAACATCGGGAACATGTTACCTGGACGTGTTGGGCCGAAGGGCCTGTGTCTATACTCTCTCCCCGCATCTAACTAGAGCCTTGCGCTGCCACTGGCCGTGAAACAGAGAGAGATCACAGGCAATTGACCCGTGTGTGAGTGTGTGTGTGTGTGTGTGTGTGTGTGTGTGTGTGTGTGTGTGTGTGTGTGTGTGTGTGTGTGTGTGTGTGTGTGTGTGTGTGTGTGTGTGTGTGTGTGTGTGTGTGTGTGTGTGTGTGTGTGTGTGTGTGTGTGTGTGTGTGTGTGTGTGTGTGTGTGTGTGTGTGTGTGTGTGTGTGTGTGTGTGTGTGTGTGTGTGTGTGTGTGTGTGTGTGTGTGTGTGTGTGTGTGTGTGTGTGTGTGTGTGTGTGTGTGTGTGTGTGTGTGTGTGTGTGTGTGTGTGTGTGTGTGTGTGTGTGTGTGTGTGTGTGTTCCTGTGTAGTGTGTGACTTGTGTGTGTGTGTGTGGATAGTGTCGGTGTGTGTGTGTGTGTGGTGGTTGTTGTGAGGGTTGGTGCGTTGGTGTGTGTGTGTGGTGTGTGTGTGTGTGTGTGTGTGTGTGTGTGGTGTTTGTGTGTGTGTGGTGTGTTTGTGTGTGTGTGTGTTTGTGTGTGTGTGTGTGTGTGTGTTGTGTGTGATGTGTGTGGAGGAAAACTTTGGTCTCCTAATCTGAGGAAAGACATTATTGCCATAGAGGGAGTGCAGAGAAGGTTCACCAGACTGATTCCTGGGATGTCAGGACTGTCTTATGAAGAAAGACTGGATAGACTCGGCTTGTACTCGATAGAATTTAGGAGATTGAGGGGGGATCTTATAGAAACTTACAACATTCTTAAGGGGTTGGACAGGCTAGATGCAGGAAGATTGTTCCCGATGTTGGGGAAGTCCAGAACAAGGGGTCACAGTTTAAGGATAAGGGGGAAACCTTTTAGGACCGAGATGAGGAAAACTTTTTTCACACAGAGAGTGGTGAATCTGTGGAATTCTCTGCCGTAGAGGGTAGTTGAGGCCACAGTTCATTGGCTATATTTAAGAAGGAGTTAGATGTGGCCCTTGTGGCTAAAGGGATCAGGGGGTATTGAGAGAAGGCAGGTACAGGATACTGAGTTGGATGATCAGCCATGATCATATTGAATGGCGGTGCAGGCTCGAAGGGCCGAATGGCCTCTACTCCTGCACCTATTGTCTGTGTGTCTGTGTGAGTGTGTGTACGTGTTTGTGACTGTGTGTGTGTGTGTGTGACACGGGACAGGACGGGTGGAAACTTCACCCGACAACGCCCCACCCCGCTACCATCTTCCCCACCGGGTCTCCAGTCTCCACTCGTGCGCCCATTCGGCCCGCGACCCCCCTGCTAGCCCACCGCGCCCCCGGCCCGCGTTCCCCTCTGGTTTACGGTACCTTACAGCCCCGGGGAGGCAGCGGCGGGCACACACACTCAAACACTCGAACTTTACTTTCACTTTGGTCCCGAAACACAACCGTCGGAAACGACAGGGAGGAAGAGAGAGGGAGGGGGAGGGATAGAGAGCAAAGATCCTATAGCGAGAGAGAGGGAGGGACAGGAGAGAGAGAGAGAGGGACACAGAGAGAGAGAGAGAGACAGAGAGAGAGAGACAGAGAGAGGGGAGAGAGGGAGAGAGAGAGAGAGACAGAGAGAGAGAGAGAGAGAGAGACCAGAGAGAGAGAGAGAGAGAGAGAGAGAGAGAGAGAGAGAGAGAGAGAGAGAGAGAGAGAGACAGAGAGAGAGAGAGAGAGAGAGAGAGAGAGAGGACAGAGAGAGAGAGAGAGAGAGAGAGAGAGAGAGAGAGAGAGAGAGAGAGAGAGAGAGAGAGAGAGAGAGAGAGAGACAGAGAGAGAGAGAGAGAGAGAGAGAGAGAGAGAGAGAGAGAGAGAGACAGAGAGAGAGAGAGAGAGACACAGAGAGACAGAGAGAGAGAGAGAGACAGTCAGGTAACCTAGGCAGCATTTCAAGTCGGAATTATGGTCAATGAAGCATTCATATTATTTCTGCTTCAAATAAAGTCACAAACTAAACATACTCACCAATCAAGACATGATATACACCACAATGACATGCAGAAAAATTACAATTGTTATAGATTTTTCCCAATGTTGGGGAAGTCCAGAACAAGGGGTCACAGTTTAAGGATAAGGGGGAAATCATTTAGGACTGAGATGAGAAAAACATTTTTCACACAGGGAGAGTGGTGAATCTGTGGAATTCTCTGCCACAGAAGGTAGTTGAGGCCACAGTTCATTGGCTATATATTTAAGAGGGAGTTAGATGTGGCCCTTGTGGCTAAAGGGATCAGGGGGTATGGAGAGAAGGCAGGGATGGGATACTGAGTTGAATGATCAGCCATGATCATATTGAATGGCGTTGCAGGCTTGATGGGCTGAATGGCCTCCTCCTGCACCTATTTTCTATGTATCTATAATATAGTATCTCAACTCTTTTTACACGTTGCAATGAATGCAATTTATTTTATTTCTTTCCACTTCCAAACAAAAATGTGGTTGGATTATTCAGCGTATGATCAACCTCGGTGAGACCAAGCGCAGGCTTGGCGATCGCTTCGCCCAACACCTCCGCTCGGTCCGCAATAACCAACCTGATCTCCCGGTGGCTCAGCACTTCAACTCCCCCTCCCATTCCCAATCCAACCTTTCTGTCCTGGGCCTCCTCCATGGCCAGAGTGAGTCCCACCGCAAATTGGAGGAGCAGCACCTCATATTCCGCTTGGGTAGTTTACACCCCAGCGGTATGAACATTGACTTCTCCAATTTCAGGTAGTCCCTGCTTTCTCCCTCCTTCCCCTCCCCTCCCCAGCTCTCCCTCAGCCCACTGTCTCCGCCTCTTCTTTTCTTTTTCCTGTCCCCCCCCCCCCGCACATCAGTCTGAAGAAGAGTCTCGACCCGAATTCCTTCGCTCCATAGATGCTACCTCACCTGCTGAGTTTCCCCAGCTTATTTGTCTACCAATGGGATCCCACCACTGGCCACATCTTCCCATCTCCCCCCCAGTCGGTTTTCCGCAGAGACCGCTCCCTCTGGAACTCCCTGGTCCCGTCCCACGCAACCACCCCCTCTCCTGGCACTTTCATAGAAACATAGACAATAGGTGCAGGAGTAGAGGCCATTCGGCCCTTCGAGCCTGCACCATTCGCCATTCAATATGATCATGGCTGATCATCCAACTCAGTATCCTGTACCTGCCTTCTCTCCATACCCCCTGATTCCTTTAGCCATAAGGGCCACATCTAACTCCCTCTTAAATATAGCCAATGAACTGTGGCCTCAACTACCTTCTGTGGCAGAGAATTCCACAGATTCACCACTCTCTGTGTGAAAAATGATTTTCTCATCTCAGTCCTAAAAGATTTCCCCCTTATCCTTAAACTGGGACCCCTTGTTCTGGACTTCCCCAACATCGGGAACAGATCCCCCCTCAATCTTCTAAATTCTAACGAGTACAAGCCGAGTCTATCCAGTCTTTCTTCATATGAAAGTCCTGACATCCCAGGAATCAGTCTGGTGAACCTTCTCTGTACTCCCACTATGGCAACAATGTCTTTCTGTAAACAATATAACAAACAGGAGAGAAAACAAGTTCAGTGTGTGTGTGTGTGTGTGTCTATATACACACACTCACAAATACACATCAATACAAATCAAAAATAACTTTACAAAGCTTACAGAATAAGTAATGAATGCTGGAGGATGTGGCAGTCAGTGAAGAAAGCGAATGGTATGTTAGCTTTCATAGCAAAAGGATTTGAGTATAGGAGCAGGGAGGTTCTACTGCAGTTGTACAGGGTCTTGGTGAGACCACACCTGGAGTATTGTGTACAGTTTTGGTCTCCAAATCTGAGGAAGGACATTATTGCCATAGAGGGTGTGCAGAGAAGGTTCACCAGAATGATTCCTGGGATGTCAGGACTGTCTTATGAAGAAAGACTGGATAGACCTGGTTTATACTCTCTAGAATTTAGGAGATTGAGAGGGGATCTTATAGAAACTTACAAAATTCTTAAGGGGTTGGACAGGCTAGATGCAGGAAGATTGCTCCCGATGTTGGGGAAGTTCAGGACAAGAGGTCACAGCTTAAGGATAAGGGGGAAATCCTTTAAAACCGAGATGAGAAGAACGTTTTTCACACAGAGAGTGGTGAATCTGTGGAATTCTCTGCCACAGAGGGTAGTCGAGGCCAGTTCATTGGCTATATTTAAGAGGGAGTTAGATGTGGCCCTTGTGGCTAAGGGGATCAGGGGGTATGGAGAGAAGGCAGGTACGGGATACTGAGTTGGATGATCAGCCATGATCATATTGAATGGCGGTGCAGGCTCGAAGGGCCGAATGGCCTCCTCCTGCACCTAATTTCTAGGTTTCTAATGCAGCAGCAGCATCTATGTAGTTTGCAGAGACTAAAGGTGGCATATAATGATGCCATGAGAACACTGCTAAGGAAACCTAGATGGTGTAGTGCCAGTAATATGTTTGTGGCTGCAGGAGTCAGTACTTTAGAAGCTATCCTAAGACATCACATGTATAAATTCATTTGCAGGATAAATGACTCTAAAAATGTGCTTATTGTGGCCTTGTCAAACATAAGGTTTGGCACTACACGCTACGAATCCCAGCTGTGGAGACACGGGTATCGTTGGCTCGTTGTAGGACATTGATCATTCTTTTATTCTGGATTTTAATTCATGTATTGTGTTTTTTTGTTGTTTTTTATAACATATAATTTATGATGCTTTTATAACTGCATTTCGTTGTCTCTGTACTGTACACTAACAATGACAATTAAAGTTGAATCTGAATCTGATATACTAAGATTTTATATGCATTTTATGATATTATTTTTAATATGCAATGCATTTTTATGTAATGTTGCCCCTTGTCTGGACCTTGAGTCTGAAATAAAATTTATTATTATTATGGAGCGAAGGAAATAGGCAACGTTTCAGCATGAACTGAGTCTAAGGAGAGACTCTGAGTCCTCCTGAGTCTAAGGAGAGAGAGGGAAGGAGAGAGACGGTCACAAACGGGGCACAGCACAAACCAAGCCCTGACGGCGGGCCCAGCAGCAAAGGAGAGGCAACGGTGAGCAGAGCAGGAGCAGCAAAGGAGAGGCAACGGTGAGCAGAGCAGCGGGCCCAGCAGCAAAGGAGAGGCAACGGTGAGCAGAGCAGCGGGCCCAGCAGCAAAGGAGAGGCAACGGTGAGCAGAGCAGTGGGCCCAGCAGCAAAGGAGAGGCAACGGTGAGCAGAGCAGCGGGCCCAGCAGCAAAGGAGAGGCAACGGTGAGCAGAGCAGCGGGCCCAGCAGCAAAGGAGAGGCAACGGAGAGCAGAACGGTGAGCAGCAGGAGAGGCAACGGGGCCCAGCAGCAGCAAAGGAGAGGCAACGGTGAGCAGGGCAGGGGGCCCAGCAGCAAAGGAGAGGCAACGGTGAGCAGAGCAGTAGGCCCAGCAGCAAAGGAGAGGCAACGGTGAGCAGAGCAGCGGGCCCAGCAGCAAAGGAGAGGCAACGGTGAGCAGAGCAGCGGGCCCAGCAGCAAAGGAGAGGCAACGGTGAGCAGAGCAGCGGGCCCAGCAGCAAAGGAGAGGCAACGGTGAGCAGAGCAGCGGGCCCAGCAGCAAAGGAGAGGCAACGGTGAGCAGAGCAGCGGGCCCAGCAGCAAAGGAGAGGCAACGGTGAGCAGAGCAGCGGGCCCAGCAGCAAAGGAGAGGCAACGGTGAGCAGAGCAGCGGGCCCAGCAGCAAAGGAGAGGCAACGGTGAGCAGAGCAGCGGGCCCAGCAGCAAAGGAGAGGCAACGGTGAGAAAAATAGCAGGACACAGACACAAGTGTGGAAATGCTGGAGTGCTGTAAAAATGATATTGAAATGCTGTAGGAATTATATTAAAATGCTGATGACATGCTCATCAAATGCTACCTGTAAGAAATGGGCTTCTCCCAGAGGGAGTAATGGCAGCCGCACTCCAGATGTAATTTTGTTTCTTAGGTCCTTATGAAGAAAGACTGGATAGACTCGGCTTGTACTCGCTGGAATTCAGAAGATTGAGGGGGGATCTTATAGACACTTACAATATTCTTAAGGGGTTGGACAGGCTAGATGCAGGAAGATTGTTCCCGATGTTGGGGAAGTCCAGGACAAGGGGTCACAGTTTAAGGATAAGGGGGAAATCTTTTAGGACTGAGATGAGGAAAACATTTTTCACACAGAGAGTGGTGAATCTGCGGAATTCTCTGCCACTGAAGGTAGTTGAGGCCACAGTTCATTGGCTATATTTAAGAGGGAGTTAGATGTGGCCCTTGTGGCTAAAGGGATCAGGGGGAATGGAGAGAAGGCAGGTGCGGGATACTGAGTTGGATGATCAGCCATGATCATATTGAATGGCGAATGGTGCAGGCTCGAAGGGCAGTGCAGGCTCCATGTATGAAGGGGGGAATAAGAGTAATACCTACTATGTAAATAGGCATTTACTAGCGGTAA
>NW_026576353.1:0-115080 GCF_028641065.1 Leucoraja erinaceus
TTGGGTGTGTGTTATTTTTTTATATTTATGACTGCAGGCAACGAAATTTTGTTCCGACCGAAAGGTCTGAATGACAAGAATATTTTACTTTTACTTTACTTACACACCAACCTCCGGTCCATTCAGACTCCATTTATACCTTGCTCTGCCTCGGCAAGGCCAGCAGCATAATCAAGGACGAGTTGCACCCTGGTCACTCCTCCTTCTCCCCTCCCATCAGGCAAAAGGCATAGAAGTGTGAAAACTAACACCTCCAGATTCAAGGACAGTTTCTTCCCAGCTGTTATCAGGCAACTGAATCATCCAACCACAACCAGAGAGCAATGCTGAACTATCTACCTCCATGGTGACCCTCGGGCTATCCTTGATTGGATAATTCTGGCTTTACCTGGCACCAAACGTTATTTCCTTATCATTTATCCATACACTGTAAAAGGGTTGATTGTAATCATGTATTTTCTTTCTGCTGACTGGTTAGCACGCAACAAAAGCTTTTCACTGTACCTGATGCAGGTGGCAATAAACTAAAATTGAAGGTGAGGGGGGTTTGGTTGGCAGATGGGTGGACCAATGCCAGAGAGGCAAAACACAGAGTGCTGGAGTAACTGGGTCTGGCTGCATCTCTGGACGACATGGATAGGCGGTGTCAGGTCATGACTACCTTCAATCTGAAGAAGGACCCCAACTTGAAACAAGGTCTGTCCATTTGCCACAGTATATGCCAAACCCAAAGAGTTACTCAAGCGCTTTGTGTTTTGCTGTAAACACATAGAAGGTGAGGCAGCTTCTGGAATGTTAATGTCCAAGGTCAACGACAAATTATACAAGTAGAATTGGAAAAAAAGGTTGGTCAAATTGAGATGCATGTCCTGCAACATGTCTAAATAAACGATCAAATCGTTTTTTGTGGCAGTGTTTAGGATTAAAAGTTAACGTTGGTGTGGTAACTTGCTCTGAATAGTGCCATCACAGAATAGGTGTATCCATTGTTTACATAGAAGATAGATAGAAACATAGAAAATATGTGCAGGAGTAGACCATTTGGCCCTTTTAGCCAGCTAGCTGA
This sequence comes from Leucoraja erinaceus, assembly GCF_028641065.1. Lineage (NCBI taxonomy): Eukaryota > Metazoa > Chordata > Chondrichthyes > Rajiformes > Rajidae > Leucoraja > Leucoraja erinaceus. The sequence continues at coordinate 1,067 of NW_026576353.1, forward strand.
AAATCCAGAATCATTACCACGTTCTTGCTTTCCACCCATATCCCTTCATTCCGTTTTGTTTGTAAGTTATTGCAACCCTTTATTGCTACTATGCTTATTGGCGTTAGACAATAGGTGCAGGAGTAGGCCATTCGGCCCTTCGAGCCAGCACCACCATTCAATATGATCATGGCTGAACATCCCCAATCAGTATCCCGTTTCTGCCTTCTCCCCAGATCCCTTGAGTCTGCTATCTTTAAGATCCTTATCTAGCTCTCTTGAAAGCATCCAGAGGACCTGCCTCCACCGCCCTCTGAGGCAGAGAATTCCACACTCAACACTCTCTGTGAGACAATCTTACCCATTACCCTGTTAAAGAAAGCAAATGGTATGTTAGCATTCATAGCAAAAATATTTGAGTATAGGAGCAGGGAGGTTCTACTGCAGTTGTACAGGGTCTTGGTGAGACCACACCTGGAGTATTGCGTACAGTTTTGGTCTCCTTATCTGAGGAAATACATTTTTGCCATAGAGGGAGTACAGAGAAGGTTCACCAGACTGATTCCTGGGATGTCAGGACTTTCATATGAAGAAAGACTGGATAGACTCGGCTTGTACGCGCTAGAATTTAGAAGATTGAGGGGGGGATCTTATAGAGACATACAAAATTCTTAAGGGGTTGGACAGGCTAGATGCAGGAAGATTGTTCCCGATGTTGGGGAAGTCCAGAACAAGAGGTCACAGTTTAAGGATAAGGAGGAAATCTTTTAGAACCGAGATGAGAAAAACATTTTTCACACAGCGAGTGGTGAATCTCTGGAATTCTCTGCCACAGAAGATGGTTGACGCCAGTTCATTGTCTATATTTAAGAGGGAGTTAGATGTGGCCCCTTGTGGCTGGAGGAATCAGGGGTATAGAGAGAAGGCAGGTATTGGATACCGAGTTGGATGATCAGCCATGATCATATTGAATGGCTGATTCAGGCTCGAAGGGCCGAAATGCCTACTCCTGCACCTATTTTTCTAAGTTTCTATGTTAGGATCTTTACCCAGTAATTTAAAATAGTGTTTGAAATATTTATCTTCTGACCTGACAATTTATCTTTTGACCTGACATCATAATTGGCTATTGAACTTATTCTGTCTGGATAGAATCGTACAGCATGTTTTGAGTCCAACAACTAAGCCATCAATACACTGTAAATAGCTCGATTGATATCATGTGTTGTCTTTCTGCTGACTGGATGGCATGCAATCCCGGTACACGTGACAATAAACTAAACAACTAAACTGAGATGCCTTTTTTGAAAAGTGGCTTTACCTTCACTGAAAGGGCCGTATAAAATATAGACTGAATATTTCTAGTCCAATGCGGCAATGCTGCACTGTTCAATAATAGTATTGGGTGGAGTTAATATTAATAATTTTCCCCCTCTCCCAGACTCTCCTGAAATCATCCTCTGTCCCGGCTAGAGGTTGATGATCCACTCGAACCCTGGTTCTCCTACAAATCCGCGTCTTAGTAGATTATCCTTGAATAATCCATAATATGTCTAAAAAATTAGTCTCTCTACCTCTGCGTCTGTCTCTCCCCTCTCATCCTCAACTCTCTCTCGCCTTATCTTCTGTTTAAAACTTGCTCTAGATCGTCATGAATGACAAAGAGATCTTCAACTTCTCTGTTAAACTGTCTCTCCCTCCCCCCTCTCTCTCCCCCTCTCTCCTCTCTCTCGCCCCCTCCTTCTCTCTCTCCCCCTCTCTCTCTCCCTATCTCCTCTCTCCCTATTTCTCCCCCCCTCTCTCTCTCTCTCCCCCCTTCTCTCCCTCTCCTCTCCTCTCTCTCTCACACCTATCTCTATAAATTTCTACTCTCCTCTCCTCTCCCATCTCTCTCCCATCTCCCTCTCCCCCCTCCCTCTCTCTCTCGCCCTCTTTCTCCCATCTCTCTCCCCTCTCTCTCTCTCTCCCCCCCTCTCCCTCTCTCTCCCATCTCTCTCTCCTCTCCCCTCTCTCCCTCCCCCATTTCTCTCTCTCCCCCATCTCTCCCCACACACCCCTCTCCCTCCCCCCCCCCCTCCCTCTCCCTCTCCCCTCCCCCCCCCCTCCCCCTCTCTCTCTCCCCCTCCCTCCCCCCCCCCCCCTCTCTCCCTCTCTCTCCCCCCCACCCTCTCCCCCCTTCTCTCTCCCCCCCCCTCCTCTCCCCCCCCTCTCCTCCTCTCTCTCCCCCTCCTCTCCTCTCTCCCCCCCCCTCTCTCTCCCCCCCCTCCTCTCCTCCCCCCCCCCATCTCTCTCTCCTCTCCATCTCCCCCTCCTCTCTCCTCTCTCTCTCCTCTCCCTCCCTCCCCTCTCTCTCTCCTCCTCTCTCCTCTCCCCCCCCTCTCCCCTCCTCTCCCCCTCTCTCCTCCCCTCCCTCTCCCTCTCCTTCTCTCCCCCCCCCTCTCCCCTCCTCCTTCTCCCCCTCCCTCTCCTCCCCCCTCTCCTCCCCCTCCTCTCTCCCTCCCCCCCTCTCTCTCTCTCCCCCCTCTCCCCCCTCCTCCCCTCCTCCTCCCCTCCTCCTCTCTCTCTCCTCTCCCTCCCTCTCTCTCCTCTCCCTCTCTCCCCCCCCCTCTCTCTCCCCCCCCACTCTCTCTCCCTCCCCCCCATCTCTCTCCCCCCTCTCTCCCCTCTCTCTCCCCCATCTCTCTCCCCCCCATCTCTCCTCCCCCCCCTCTCTCCCCCCCATCTCTCTCCCCCCATCTCTCTCCTCTCCATCTCTCTCCCTCCCCCCCCCTCCTCTCCTCCCTCTCTCTCCCCTCCCCTCTCCTCTCCCCCCCATCTCTCTCCCCCCCCTCTCTCTTGTTCTCTCTCTCCATGTCTCTCTCTCTCTCACTCTCTCTCTCCCCATTCTCCCCTTCTCCCTCTCCCTCTCCCTCTTTCTCTCTCACCCTCTTCCTCCACCTGCCTCTCTCTCACTCCCTTCCTCTCCCCTCCCTCTCTCCTCTCCCCCCCTCCCCCCCTCCCCCTCTCCCTCCTCCTCTCCCCCTCCTCCCCCCTCCCCTCGCCCCCTCCTCCGCTGTCTCCCTCCTCTTCTCCCTCCCTCCTCCTCTCTCCCCCCCCTCCCTCTCTGCCCCCCTCTCCCCCCTCCCCCTCTCCCCCCTCTCCCCCCATCTCTCTCTCTCCTCCCTCCCCCTCCTCCTCCTCTCCCTCTCTCCCTCCCCTCCTCTCCTCCATCCCTCTCTCCCCCCTCTCCTCTCTCCTCCCCTCCTCTCTCCTCCCCACTCCTCTCCCCTCCTCTCCCCCTCTCCCCTCTCTCTCTCCCACTGCTCTCTCTCTCCCCCCCTCTCCTCCCCCCCCCCTCCTCTCCCCCCCCCTCCCTCTCCCCCCCTCCTCCTCCCCTCCCCTCCTCTCTCTCTCCCCCCCTCTCTCTCCTCTCCCCCCTCCCTCCTCTCTCCCCCCCCTCTCCCCCCCCCTCTCTCTCCTCCCCCCCCCCCCTCTCTCCCTCCCCATCTCCCCCCCCCCCTCCCCTCTCCCTCCCCCCCCCTCCCTCCCTCCCCCTCTCTCCCCCTCCCCCCTCCCTCTCTCTCTTTCCCCTTCTCTCTTCCTCCCTCCCTCCCTTCTCTCCTCCCTCCTCCCCTCCCCCCCCTCCCTCCCCTCCCCCCTCCTGCCGCCCACCCTCACCCGTCTCTCTCCTCTCCCCCCTCTCTCCCCTCTCTCTCTATCTCCCCACTCCTCCTCTTTCTCTCTTTCTCCCCCTCCCTCTCCCTCCCTCCCTCTCCCCTCCCCTCTCTCTCTCCCCCTCTCCCTTCCCTCCCTCTCTCTCCCTCTCTCTCCCCTTCCTCCCTCTCCCTCTCCCCCTCCCTCCCTCTCTCCCTCTCTCCTCTCTCTCTCTCTCTCTCTCTCTCTCTCTCTCTCTCCTCCTCTCTCTCTCTCTCTCTCTCTCTCCCCCTCTCCCTCTCTCTCCCTCCTCTCCTCCCCCCTTCCCCCTCTCCTCCCCCCCTCTCCCCTCCCCTCCTCCCCCTCTCCCCTCCTCTCTCTCCTCCCCCATCTCCCCCCTCCTCTCCTTTCCCCCTCCCTCCCCTCTCCCTCTCCCCTCCCCCTCTCCCCCCCTCCCCCCCCCCATCTCTCTCCCTCCCCCCCTTCCTCTCTCTCCCCCCCCCCCTCCCCCTCTCTCTCCCCCCCTCTCTCTCCCCCCCCCCTCCTCTCTCTCTCCCCCCCCCCGCCCCTCTCTCTCCCCCCCTCCCCCCCCTCCCCCTCTCTCTATCTCTCAATTTCTCCAAAACTTCCTCCCTCCTTTCTCTCCTCCCCTCTCCCCCCCTCTCTTAAACTGTCTCTCCCCTCTCCCCTCCCCCCTCTCTCTCTCTCCTCTCTCTCTCTCCCCCCCCCTCTCTCTCCTCCCTCTCCCTCTCCCCCCCCTCTCTCTCCCCCCTCTCTCTCTCCGTCCTCCCCCTCTCTCTCCCTCTCTCTCTCTCCTCCTCTCTCCCCCCCCTCTCTCTCCCTCTCTCCCCCCTCTCCCTCTCTCCCTCTCTCTCTCCCCCCCCCTCTCTCCCTCCCCCCCCTCCCTCCCCCCCTCTCCCTCTCCCCCCCTCTCTCTCCCCCCCCTCCTCTCCCTCCCCCTCTCTCTCTCCCCTTCTCTCTCTCTCTCTCTCCCCCCCCCCCCCTCTCTCCTCCCTCTCTCCCTCCCCTCTCCCTCTCCCTCCCCCTCCCCCCTCCTCTCTCCCTCTCTCTCTCTCCTCTCTCTCCCCCTCTCTCCCCCTCCCCCTCCTCCCTCCTCTCCCCCTCCCCAACACTGCACTCCCCTCTCCTCTCCCCTCTTCTCCTCTCCTCCCCTCTCCTCTCATTCCCCCTCCCCTCTCCCCCTCCTTTCTCTTCCCCTCCCTCCCCCCCTCCCCTCTCCCCCCTCCCTCCTCCCTCCTCCCCCCCTCCTTCCCCCTCTCCCCCCCTCCCTCCTCTCTCTCCCTCTCTCTCCCCGTCTCCCCCCCCCCCCTCCCTCTCTCTCCCCCCCCTTCCCTCTCTCCCCCCCCCCCTCCTCCTCTCCCTCCCATCTCTCTCCCCTCTCCTCTCTCTCCTCCCCTCCCCTCTCCTCCCCCCCCTCTCCTCTCCCTCTCTCTCTCCTCCCCATCTCTCTCTCTCTCCCTCTCTCTCCCCCTCTCCCTCCCCATCTCTCTCCCCCCCCCCCCCTCTCCTCCCTCTCTTCTCTCTCCCTCTCTCCCTCCCTCTCCCTCTCCCTCCTCTCTCCTCTCTCTTTCTCTCCCTCTCCTCTTCCTCTCCCCCTCTCTCTCTCTCTCTCTCTCTCTCTCTCTCTCCCTCTCCCTCTCTCCTCCCCTCTCTCTCTCCCCCCGTCTCTCTCTCTCCCTCTCTCTCCCCTCTCCCTCTCTCTCCCTCCCCCCCTCCCCCTCCCCTCTCCCCCCCCCCTCTCTCTCCCTCTCTTCCTCCCCCCCCCCTCTCTCCCCCCCCTCCTCTCTCCTCCCCCCCTCCTCTCCTCCCCCCCCCTCTCTCCCTCCTCCCCTCTCCTCTCCTCTCCCTCCTCTCCTCTCCCTCCATCTCCCCCCCCTCTCTCCCTCTCCCCTCCTCTCCTCCCCCCCCCTCCTCTCTCTCTATCCCCCTCTCTATCTCCTCCCTCCCCCTCTCCTCCCCTCTCCTCTCCTCCCCCCCCTCTCTCCTCCCTCCTCTCCCCTCCCCCCTCCCTCCCCCCCTCCCTCCCCCCCTCCCCCTCCCCCCCCCCTCTCCCTCCCCCCCCCCTCTCCCTCCTCCCCCTCTCCTCCCCCCCCTCCTCTCCTCTCCCCCCTCCTCCTCCCTCTCCTCTCCCCCCATCTCTCCCCCCCCTCCCCCCTCTCCCCCCCCCCCCCTCCCCCCCCCCCTCCCCTCTCCCTCCCTCCCATCTCTCCTCCCCCCCCTCTCCTCCCCTCCCCCCCCCTCTCTCTCTCCCCCCTCCCTCCCCCCTCCCCCCATTCTCCTCTCCCCCCTCCCCTCTCCCCCCCCTCCCCCCCCCTCCCTCTCTCTCCCCCTCCTCCTCCTCTCCTCCCCTCTCCTCTCCTCCCCCCCCTCTCCCTCCCCCCCTCCTCCTCCCCTCTCCCCTCTCCTCCCCTCTCCCCCTCCTCTCTCCCATCTTCTCTCTCTCCTCCCTCTCACCCTCTCTTCTCTTTCTCTCCCCCTCTCTCTCCCCGCCTCTCTCCCCTCCCCCCCCTCCCTCTCCCCTCCTCCCCCCCCCTCCCCTCTCCCCCCCCCCCCCCCCTCTCTCTCTCCCTCCCCTCCTCCCCCCCCCTCCCCTCCCCCCCCCCCCCCCCCCTCCCTCTCTCTCCCCCCCCTCGCTCTCCCCCCCCATCCTCTCCTCCCCCCCATCTCCCCCCCCCCTCTCCTCCCTCCCCCCCCCATCTCTCTCCTTCCCCCCTCTCTCTCCCTCCCCTTTCTCCTTCCATCTCTCCTCACCCCTTCATTATCTCCCCCCCCCCTCTCCTCCTTCCTTCTCTCATCCTCTCTCCTTCCCTCTCTCTCCTTCCCTCTACTCATTCACTTCTTCCATCATCCTCCCCCCTCATTCTTTCTCTCCCCTCTCTCTCCCCCCCCCTCTCCCCCCTCCCCTCCCCCTCTCCCCCCCCTCTCCCTCCCCCCCTCCCTCCCTCCCCCCCCCCCCCCCCCCTCTCTCCCTCCTCCCCTCTCCCCTCCTCTATCCCCCCCTCCTCTATCCCCCTCTCCCCACCACCCCCCTCCTCTCCCTCCCCCTCCCCCCTCCCCCCCCATCGTGACCCAATGCATTTCCTCCGGGTGCTCTGCTTGCCTCCCACGTTCCAAAGACGTGCAGGTTTGTAGGTTAATTGACTTCTCTAAATTGTCCCCAGAGTGTAGGATAGAACTAGTGCAGGGGGTGATTGTTATTCAGCGCGGTCTCTGTGTACCATAGAGCATGGTTGGCTGTCTGTTCAGAGCAACAGACAGCCAACCATGTCATCTCAGGGTGCCCGCTCTACCACCCACCAAATGGAGCTGTGTCAGGGCCTGGCAGACATTGATGCCAACAGAGACAATCTGGCTGCTCAACACCCGGCTTGAGATCTAACTATTCCTTTGGTTTATTTCTGTTTCATTCGCAAGAAGTAAGGGCCGGTTTCCACGCTGTAACTCTAAATTAAACACTAACCATTAATCTAACACTGACCACTAGTTCTATGTTATTCTACTTTCTCATCCACTCCCAAAATACTGGGGGGGAAATTACAGAGGGCCAATTAACCTATAAACTTGCACATCTTTGGGATCGATCTAAATGGCGTCAAGTTGGGAAAAGGGGAACTACAACTGGATCTGGGGGTCCTTGTTCATCAGTCTATGAAAGTAAGCATTCAGGTACAGCAGGTAGTGAAGAAAGCGAATGGCATGTTGGCCTTTATAACAAGAGGAATCGAATATAAAAGCAAAGAGGTCCTTCTGCAGTTGTACAGGGCCCTAGTGAGACCACACCTGGAGTATTGTGTGCAGTTTTGGTCCCCTAATTTGAGGAAGGACATTCTTGCTATTGAGGGAGTGCAGCGTAGGTTTACAAGGTTAATTCCCGGGATGGCGGGACTGTCATAGGCTGAGAGAATGGAGCAGCTGGGCTTGTACACTCTGGAGTTAAGAAGGATGAGAGGATATCTTATTGAAACATATAAGATTGTTAAGGACTTGGATACGCTAGAGGCAGGAAACATGTTCCTGATGTTGGGGGAGTCCAGAACCTGGGGCCACAGTTTAAGAATAAGGAGTGAGCCATTTAGAACGGCGACGTTTTCTCACAGACAGCGGTGAGTCTGTGGAATTCTCTGCCTCAGAGGGCGGTGGAGGCAGGTTCGCTGGATGCTTTCAAGAGAGAGCTAGATAGGGCTCTTAAAGATAGCGGAGTCAGGGGATATGGGGAGAAGGGAGAAGGCCTACTTCTGCATCTACTGTCTTTTGAAGGCAGGGCACTGAGAGGAAACTTGCACGGTCCCAAGGAGAACTCTACACAGGCAGCACCTAGCGTCAAGATCGAACCCAGGTGGCAATGTGAGGTAACGGCTCCTTTTGCTACACCAATGTGCTGCCTCAGTGCCAAAGACCTGGGTTTGATCCTGAACTCATGTGCTGCCTGTTTTGGGTTCTATCTGTGGTCATTTCTTTTTCTCCTTTTCTTCCTGGGTGCTCTGGTTTCCCATGCTGCCAGAGACAAAATTAAACTAGATAGTTTAGTGTGCGTATTATTGAAATACCTCTTCTCTAGAGACTACTGGCCTTCATTTGATAGTTATTTCAGCTCGCATCTTCAAATAATTTGCTGGTAAATAGTTTTCAATATATGCTTTTGTTTTGTTTTTCTCCTTGTGTTATTGCATATATTTGCATACCAATTATAAAAATCCCATGATGATCCTTGTGTTCCAGATTTTCCAATGGTTTTGATATTTGGATGGTTTCTCTTTAAATTATATTGTGTTTGACAGGAAGAAAGGAAATAAGTTTTGAATTTTTTAATGAAAGGATGGCACCACATTCAATGAATTCAACAGTTTTTAAATTGGTAATTGCTATCCTTTAGTCAAGATAGCTGAAATTCATAATTAACCATACTGCCGTCCAGTTCTTTCTGTAAAGTGATATTTTTCACAGTGTATTTCTGTTATAGAGATATGTCATATCAAATGTCTTATCAAATTGTATAATTCACTTTTGATTACTCTGTTCTTTGTTTCTTCAGATAAACTGCAGCACGACACCACTTGAATTCTTTGATTACATGCATGGCCAAGGGATTGGCACAAAATCAGCTGTATTCTTCCTTGCCTGGGCGGAGGAGCTTGAGATGAAAGGCAAAGTTTCGATGGCAGACAGTGTTTTCCACAGAGGCATTGAAAATTCTGCACAACCACTGGAAATGTTGCTCCATCAATATCAGTAAGATAGAACTGAAATCTATCTTCAGCTTGTCTTCTACTTGTTCATACGGATTGGAAATTAGTCATTGTATCTTTTTTTTCTTGAGCACCCAAAATCCATTTTAGCAAACTTCAGACAGTATTTGTTTAAGGAAGATTAGATGCTACCTCACCCGCTGAGTTTCTCCAGCATTTTGTGTCTACCTTCAGAAAGTATTTAATGATTGATAATTATATCACAGAGCAATTTGGATGAGTGGAATTGACACCAAAGTGGCTTGCTAGTTATGATAAATTGATAGACACAAAATGAAGAAGGGTCCCGACCCGCAACGTCACCAATCCATTTTCTCCAGAGATGCTGCATGACTTGCTGAGTTCCTCCAGCATTTTGTGCCTATCTTTGGTATAAACCAGCATCTGCTGTTCCTTTTTATTACATTATGATAAATGTTGGTTGGGTGGACAATTGTATTTTCCAGACGCGTACGTTTTTGTCAATCAAATAATCCATATATTATCTTTGAAATGTCTGCAATCGTCAATCTCAATTTCAATCAATCTTGGCAATCTGTTTGAGTATTTGAAAATAACATTGAAGTGGAAAGAAGACTGCTTTCTATCCTATTACCTGTCTTGGAACTGTTATAACAAATAAAAATCAATATAGTTCACACAGATTAATCTTGTGATTTCATAAATGATCACAGCTTGCAGGTTTCAATGGAAAATTGTTAGTCCACACTATTTCCTTCTTGGGTATGTTTCTTAATGTGTGTGAATGCTCTTAGAACATTATTGTGCATACTTGTGTTTACTTTGGGTGGCGGGGTGGTGGTTAATGGATACAAAGTTTTCAATTATATCCACATTTGTTATTTGTGGATATTGAAGACTGTGAGCATAATTAGGGGCTGCATGGTGGCACAGCTGGTAGAGCTGCTGCCTCACAGTGCCAGAGACCCAGGTTCGATCGTGACCTCGGGTGCTGTCTGTGTGGAGATTGCAGGTTCACCCCGTGACCACGTGGATTCCTCGCACATCCCAAAGATGTACAGGGTTGTAAGTTAATTGGCCCCTGTAAATTGCCTCCAGTGTGTAGAAAGTGGATGAGAAAGTGAAATAACATAGATCTAGCGTGAACGGGTGATCAGTGATCAGCGTGGACTCGGTGCGCCAACGGGCTTGTTTCCATGCTGTATCTCGTGTATGTAAAATTATACTATTTGGAGCCATACTGTATGGAGGGATCTTCAACGCTCCGAGTCCATGCCAACCATCAACTACCCATTTACTCATCCTATCCTACTTGTTTTATTCTTCCCATATTCAAGTCAAGTCAAGTCAAGTTTATTTGTCACATACACATAGGAGATGTGCAGAAATGAAAGTGGCAATGCTCGCGGAACAACAAAACAACCAAACAAATTATAAACACAATCATAACACACATTTATTTTACATAATAAATAATAGAAGGAAAAACGTTCTGTACAGTTAGTCCCTGGTGAGAAAGGCGTTTACAGTCCGAATTGCCTCTGGGAAGAAACTCCTTCTCAACCTCTCCGTTCTCACTGCATGGCAACGGAGGCGTTTGCCTGACCGTAGCGGCTGGAACCACTTCCCTCACTCTCTCCTACAATAGCAGCAATTTATAGTGACCAATTAACCAACCACCCCACACGTTTTCGGCATGTGGGAGGTAACCAAAATGTGTAAAGCTTTTCACCGTACCCCATTATCTGTGACGATAAACTAAACTAAACTTCACTCACACAACACCCAGATTGTTTGAATGGTCTCTGGAGCTGTTCTACTAGATGTGTCATTGTCCTGCATGATACATGAATAATAGTTTCAAAATAAAACTTGATTACCTTTTGTTTCTTCTATTTTTTTTCATCTTGCTTTCTTGTGAATCAAACAACTGATCATATATTATTTTGTAGGAATTTCACAATTCGAGCCTCCCAGAACATACCACGTGCACAAGTAGATAATTCGGTTCGATCCGGGCCAATGTCTCCAGCGAAACAACAAAGTATGTCTACAGAAACTCGAGATGGTGAGATATTTTGAGTGAAATCATTTAATGTGAATGTTTTTCCCCCTTGGCAGTATAATATGAGAGCTGTCCCAGCATTGATCCTTGCAGTATCAGAGTATCCTAATTGTAACTGACTCGTTTATTCTTTTGCTGATTTTGATCTGTTAACCAATCTGCTGTAGAAGCCAGCCTCTTCAACTACATGGGTTCTGATTTTGTTCAATAGCTTTATGTGTGATACTTTACCCAAGCTCTTCAGGCATCCACTGGATTGTCTCGTCACTTCTACTCATTACAACTTTGTAATACTCTGTCAATTCTATCAAACGTTATGCACTTTTCATAAATCCATGTAGACTCTGCTCATTTCTGCCATTATTTCAAAGTGCTCTGCCACCTCTTCAATCATTCAAGCACTTTTCCTACTGATGCCAGGTGAACTGGTCTGTAATTCCCTAGTTTCGTTCATCCTCCTTTCTTGGATAATGTGGCTACATGGTAAATGGTAGGGAATTGAAGAATACATGGTAAATGGTAGGGAATTGAAGAATGTAGGTGAACAGAGGGATCTGGGAATAACTGTGCACAGTTCCCTGAAAGTGGAATCTCATGTAGATAGGGTGGTAAAGAAAGCTTTTGGTGTGCTGGCCTTTATAAATCAGAGCATTGAGTATAGAAGTTGGGATGTAATGTTAAAATTGTACAAGGCATTGGTGAGGCCAATTCTGGAGTATGGTGTACAATTTTGGTCGCCTAATTATAGGAAGGATGTCAACAAAATAGAGAGAGTACAGAGGAGATTTACTAGAATGTTGCCTGGGTTTCAGCAACTAAGTTACAGAGAAAGGTTGAACAAGTTAGGGCTTTATTCTTTGGAGCGCAGAAGGTCAAGGGGGGACTTGATAGAGGTTTTTAAAATGATGAGAGGGATAGACAGAGTTGACGTGGAAAAGCTTTTCCCACTGAGAGTAGGGAAGATTCAAACAAGGGGACATGACATGAGAATTAAGGGACTGAAGTTTAGGGGTAACATGAGGGGGAACTTCTTTACTCAGAGAGTGGTAGCTGTGTGGAATGGGCTTCCAGTGAAGGTGGTGGAGGCAGGTTCGTTTTTATCATTTAAAAATAAATTGGATAGTTATATGAATGGGAAGGGAATGGAGGGTTATGGTCTGAGCGCAGGTATATGGGACTAGGGGAGATTATGTGTTCGGCACGGACTAGAAGGGTCGAGATGGCCTGTTTCCGTGCTGGAATTGTTATATGGTTATTAACCACCTTCTAAAGGGATTGTTCTAACATCTATCGAATCGATGGGCAGCACCTCATTCCAGAAATCGAAATAGCTTTTGTTGCTTGCACTGCGAGTACAGTTTATGGATATGGAGGTAAATCCATGTGAGTGTGATCTCATCATAGCCTGATTATAATTGCAGTTAGCCAGCCGTACTGTTATAATGATAACTTCCATTTATCTTTCATGTGGTAAAAGATCCCAAGGCATAGGAACATTTTCAAAGAAAAGTTGATGCCCTCCCATAAAACATGAGGCCAAGTAAGCTCAGGCTGAGTCACAGTGGTAGGTTTGAAGGATAGACTTTAAGGAAGAAGGAGAGAAGGCATAAATGAGAGAAATTCAGAGCTTTAGGCTGGAATAACTGTAATCTGTGGATCACTGAGAATCTAGAACTGTAGGAATGCTGTTGTAAGGAACTGCGGCAGGGCTGGAGGAGATGAGAGATGGGGATGGAAGGGGTATGAGAGGAATTAGAAAGTGAGGGTTGTGGCAGTGAATGGAGCACTTTATTTCTACTGTTATAACATCAGAAATACTCAGCCAATTTTCAAACCATATCTTTCTTTCATAAATCATGATTGACTTTGAATGTCAGCCTCTTCACATAATTGAGTTTAGGCTATGTAAATGGATATCAGCTGTATTAGTAATATTATGACTAAGCATGCTGGAAACATCACTGCATAATTAAAAAAAAAATTACTTTTGATTTTACACCTGCCAGATTTGACTACTAAATTGTTTGCCAATTCGTAGGAGAAATATTTAAATGGCCGAATATTTTTCATATTTTTATGGGCATAGAGCTGCATTTTATATTTTATTATGTGTGTGTTTAGGGCTTCAACCTGAAACGTTGGGAAACTCTCAGCTCATCAATCAAGAGGCATCTGCTGTGAGACAATCGCATTTGAATGCTGTGTCCCTGGGCTCAGGAGCATTTCCCAAATCTCAGGTAACTTTTTGCTACACTCAAGCCCTGTACTCATGCTAGATTATTATACGAGCTAGTATGGAGTGAGCTTTGTCATTCCGTTTACTACTGAAAATGTGTGATAAATAGTGCAGTCTCGTATCCTTGATAATGATGAGCTTCATGCAAAAATCATCCCCGCTTGATAAAGACCTCGTTAGATTAGTGCTAGACGTTTAGTGTGCTGTACACGTAACATTGTCAAAGGTAGAGTTCAACCGAGCTGAGATTGTGTTTGTTCATCTTCCTTGCATAATAGACAATAGGTGCAGGAAGAGGCCATTCGGCCCTTCGAGCCAGCACCGCCATTCAATGTGATCATGGCTGATCATCCCCAATCAGTACCCCGTTCTTGCCTTCTCCCCATATCCCCTGACTCTGCTATTTTTAAGAGCCCTATCTAGCTATCTCTTGAAAGCATCCAGAGAACCTGCCTCCACCGCCCTCTGAGGCAGTGAATTCCACACTCACCAATCTCCGTGAGAAAAAGTGTTTCCTCGTCTCCGTTCTAAATGGCTTACCCCTTATTCTTAAACTGTGGCCCCTGGTTCTGGACTCCCCCAACATCAGGAACATGTTGTTTTCAAGAAGGAACTGCAGATGCTGGAAAATCGAAGGTACACAAAAAAGCTGGAGAAACTCAGCGGGTGCAGCAGCAACTATGGAGCGAAGGAAATGGGCAACGTTTCGGGTCTGAAGAAGGGTTTCGGCCCGAAACGTTGCCTATTTCCTTCGCTCCATAGATGCTGTTGCACCCGCTGAGTTTCTCCAGCTTTTTTGTGTACCTCAGGAACATGTTTCCTGCCTCTGGTGTGTCCAAGCCCTTAACAATCTTATATGTTTCAATGAGGTCGCCTCTTATCCTTCTACTGCAGAGTGTACAAGCCCATCCGCTCCATTCTCTCAGCATATGGCAGTCCCGCCATCCCAGGAATTAACCTTGTAAACCTACGCTGCACTCCCTCAATAGCAAGAATGCCCTTCCTCAAATTATGGACCAAAACTGCACACAATACTCCAGGATTGGTCTCACTAGGGCTATACAATTGCAGAAGGACCTCTTTGCTCCTATATTCGATTCCTCGTGTTATAAAGGCCAACATGCCATTTGTTTTTTTCACTGCCTGCTGTACCTGCATGCTGAATGCCTGCTGCATTATGATTTGTATCTATTGGAAATACAGGGGAACATAGAAAATGGCTGCAGTGGGAATCAATCAACACTTAACACTTATGTAACGGTGTCCAAGAGTTTGTAAGTATATTTATGTCTTAGGGTTACTGATTTCGAATGTATGAAAGAAAGTAATAAAAGGTTGTCAAAATATAAAGCAAAATAACTGCGGATGTTAGAACTGAATTTTAAAAAAAAATGTTGACACAATATTACCCACCCTCCAGTCTCCTGGTGCTTCTGGATATTGAAGATAAAATACATCTCTGCCAGTGGCCCACCAATGTCAACTCTGGCTTCACAATGACCCAGGATACACTTGTGTAGGAAGGAACTGCAGAAGCTGGTTAAAACCGAAGATTGACACAAAATGCTGGAGTAACTCAGTGGGACAGGCAGCGCCCCTGGAGAGAAGTTTTGGATCAAGACCCTTCTTCAGACTGAAAGTCACGGGAAAGGGAATTAGAGATATAGACAATGATGTCGAGAGATATAGAACAAATGAATGAAAGATATGCAAAAAAGTAACAATGATGAAGGAAGCAGGCCACTGTTAGCTGTTTACTAGGTGGGAATAAAAAGCTGGTGTGACTAGGGTGGGGGAGGGATGGAGAGAGAGGGAACACAGGGGTTAGTTGAAGTTAGAGAAATCAATATTTATATCCCTGGGCTGTAAGCTGCTCAAGCGAAAAATTAGATGCTGTTCCTCCAATTTGTGTATAGCCTCACTCTGACAATGGAAGAGGCCTAGGACAGAAAGGTCAGTGTGGGACGCCGCATCTGCACCCAAGATGAGGTGTTCAATACCCGGACATCCGAGATGTGCTCATTCTTTAGGGAACATGCCATTCGATTTCTTCATTGCCTGCTGTACCTGCATGCTTACTTTCAGCGACTGATGTACAAGGACACCCAGATCACGTTGTACTTCCCTTTTTCCTAACTTGACACCATTCAGGTAATAATCTGCCTTCCTGTCCTTGCCCCCAAAGTGGACAACCTCACATTTATCTACATCAAACTGCATCAGCCATGCATCTGCCCACTCACCCAACCTTGTTCGAGTCACGCTGCAACCTCATAGCATCCTCCTCACAGTTCACACTGCCACCCAGCTTTGTGTCGTCTGCAAATTTGCTAATGCTACTTTTAATCCCTTCATCTAAATCATTAATGTATATTGTAAATATCCCAGCACCGAGTCTTGCAGCACCCCACTAGTCAATGCCTACCATTCTGAAAGGGACCCGTTAATCCCTACTCTAGTCTTTGTTGTCCTTTTAGGTTAGGCAGAGGTTCACTTGCACTTCCTCGAACCTGATCTACAGTATCCGATTTCTCTAATTGCCTGAGTGAGGTGCAAGGAGAAGGAGGAGGCTATGAGGCTGCAGGGTGAATTCGATAGGTTGGGTGAGTGTGCAGATGCAGCATAATGTGGATAAGTGTGAGGTTATCCACTTCGCTGGCAAGAACAAGAAGGCAGATTGATATCCGAATGGATTAGGAAAAGTAGAGGTGGCCTTGTACGTCACTGAAAGTAAGCATGCTGGTACAGCAGGCAGTGAAGAAAGCTAATGGCCTTCATAACAAGAGGAGTTGAGTATAGGAATAAAGAGGTCCTTCTGCAGTTGTACAGGGCCCTAGTGAGCCCACACCTGGAGTATTATGTGCAGTTCTGGTCTAATTTGAGGAAGGCCATTTTTGCTATTGAGGGAGTGCAGCGTAGGTTCACCAGGTTAATTCCTGTTGCGGCGGGACTAACATATGATGAAAGAATGGTTCGACTGGGCTTGTATTCACTGGAATTTAGAAGGATGAATGGGGATTTATAGAAACATATAAAACTCTTAAGGGATTAGGAAGACTAGATGCAGGAAAAATGTTCCCCATGTTGGGGGAGTTCAGAACCAGGGGTCACAGTTTTAGAATAAGGGGTGGGCCATTTAGGACTGAGATGAGGAAAAACATTTTCACCCAGACAGTTGTGAATCTGAACATCTCTGCCACAGAAGGCAGTGAAGGCTAACTCACCAGATATTTTCAAGAGAGGGTTAGGTTTAGCTCTTAGAGCTAACGGAACCAAAAGATATGGGGGAAAAGCAGGACAGGGTACTGATTTTAGATGATCACCCATGATCATATTAAATGGCGGTGCTGGCTCAAAGGGCCGAATGGCCTACTTCTGCACCTATTTTTAACGTTTCACTGACAAGAACATGCTGGTCCTGAACTCTCGCTATCTTGTGTTTCAACGCCTCCCATTTACCCTTGCCTGTTTGCCTGGAAACAGCAGTCGCAAATCTAACTTCTGAAGCTTCCTCTCCAGCACCATCAAAATTGGCCTTACCCCAATTTAGAACTCCGACTTTTCAACCAGTCCCGTCCTTTTCAAGAACTATTTTAAAACTAGAATTATAATTAGTGGTCCCCATGACTTCACAGTAATTTAATCGGGCAAAGTTGATACCATTGCCTAAGATGTGTTGGAGGCAAAGATAAATCGAGAATTATTGTCTCACGGTTTAATCGGCAACAAGTTTGAATCTTACACCAGTTACAGTAAAAGTTGATGCTGGACTAACAGACCTTCTGGGCTGTCAGACAGTTACACAATACGGAATGCCCCTATAGTCCAATTTGGCCATATCTAACTTGCCAAACTGAGCCAGATCATTTGACTCTTATCCCTCCACCTGTCTAAATGATTTTTAAATGCTTTTTAAAATTAACAATCCAGAACTATTCATAAATTCATAATCCATTGGAACAGGATTAGGTCATTACGCCCATCAAGTCTACTCCGTCATTCAATCATGGCTGATCTATCTTTCCCTCTCAACCCCATTCTCCTGCGTTCTTCCCATAACCCCTGACACCTTTACTAATTAAGAATCTGTCAAGTCAAGAGAGTTTTATTGTCATGAGTCCCAGATAGGACAAGAACCAAGAACAAGAATTAAATTCTTGCTTGCTGCAGCACAACAGAATCTGTCAATCTATGCCTTAAAAATACCCATGGCTTCCGCAGCCATCTGTGGCAATGAATTCCACATCGGGAAGCCGTTAGAGACTTGAAAGGGGTGAGAGTATGGAGGGATTTGAGCAAAAGGATGGTGATTTTAATGTAAATGCTGCTCCAGTATTACAAAGTAGCTGATGTATTGTATTGTATTCAAATTTATTGTCATTGTCTCAATTTGAGACAACGAAATGAATTTCCCTTACAGGCAGTATCATAAAAAAATATATTATTAAAAATAAATAAATAATAGAACATATTAAAAATAAAATTGAATTAAAAAAAAAAGCACAAACACAGAAAGTCCACGACACAACATAACATAAATGGCACCAAGGTGAGGAAGGCACCATAGTCCAGCCAGCCTCCCCTCCGTTCTTCCCAGATGTTCATCCGTGGTCTGGGCCTTCCGAGCACCCGCAGTCGCCGCCCCGGGTGGCCCAATGTTCAGGCCCTCACCATGTTCAGGCTGGTGGAACGTGATGTAAATGTGATGGATGAATGGAAGTTGCATTGAATTAGGAATTGGGCAGCAGAGTTTTGGAATAGCTGACATTCATGGTTGGCGGAAGAGCAATGGAATGGTAGAATCACGCTAGCCTCTTCCAGCTAACAATGACAGTGTTATAAATTGTGATTATGGCTGCAGATAAATTGGATCTGATCCCTGATGCAATTGCCCACAACTGGTTATTGAAGAGGAAGCATTGTATCATTGTACTCCTTGCTGTCACTTTGCTGGTGATTGAGAATAGACTGATTGGGCAGCTGTTAGCTGGACTGCATTTGTCTTTATTTTTGTGAGTAGGCAAGAGCAAGACCTGGACGTTTCCATGTTGTTGTGCAGACAATAGGTGCAGGAGTAGGCCATTCGGCCCTTCGAGCCAACACCGCCATTCAATGTGATCATGGCTGATCATCCCCAATCCGTACCCCGTTCCTGCCTTCTCCCCATATCCCCTGACTTCGCTATCTTTAAGAGCCCTGTCTAGCTCTCTCTTGAAAGTATCCAGAGAACCGGCCTCCACCGCCCCCTGAGGCAGAGAATTCCACAGACTCACCACTGTCTGACAGAAAAAGTGTTTCCTTGTCTCTGTTCTAAATGGCTTGCCCCTTATTCTTAAACTGTGTCGTATTGTAACTATACAGGAACAGATTGGCTGCATAGAGATTGCTGCTTCTGACGTACTGCATCTGGAATGCTGTTTGCTTCCATCGTCTTCATTGTGGCCATTGTTCTCGGCTCTTTCTTCGTGTCAGTAGAGTCACTGGCAACTAACTCCTGCGTTGGTGGTTGTAGGGAGGCGAGTGAGATGGATGTTACTCTTAGCACTTTGGCTGAACATGGTTATAAATGCTTGATCCATATCCCACCATTCCCTCCATGGCCGTGTGCCCATTTAAAAGCCTCTAAATCACCACTGTCATGTTTGTCTCCATCACTATCCTTGGCAGCGTATAAATCGCAAATACCACCATCTCTCTGGACCTATGTAAGCTCTGCAGTGGTGTACAGAATGAATGATAAAGTGAAATGATTATTAATTGGCTACACCGCCACACTTTGTAGTGGCACGGTTGTGTAGCATTAAAACTACAGCCTTACAGCGCCAGACACCCTAAATCTAAACTAATTTAGATCTCTAAACAAAACTTGTTTTAACCATTTTTTTGTTTATCTCGTGTGATTTCTTCTGTTGGGGTTTTTGTTTTGTGACTAAAGGGCCTGTCCCACTGTACGAGGTATTTCAAGAGTTCTCCTGAGTTTCCCCTGATTCGAACTCGGTGAATTACGGTAATAGCCACTTGTAGGTAATCGGGGCTCTCGTGGACATTTTTCAACATGTAGAAAAATCTTCACAAGCTTACCGCGTTTCCTGAGTACCTGCCTTTAGTGTTACGAGCTGCTAAGAGACGTCCCGAGCTCCGACGTACCAGCTACGTACATTCTACGTGCTTACCACGAGTTTTTTTTGTAAACTCGGTAGAGCTCTTCAATCACCTCGTACAGTGGGACAGACCCTTAAATAGTTTTTATTCTGCACATGGCATGATTTCTACAAGTAACCTGTTTCTTTCCTCCTCTTTCAATTATCCATTTAGAGTTGCAATTACATCCGAGACTGCGCATCAAACCAAAGGTAATACGCAGGAGGCGCCTCATGAACCGCAGCAAATTGCCATGTACAACAAAGATGTTCTCTTTTCTGGAGACCGAGAAATGTGTTTTGAAGAAATACGAGCTCAGAAGTACATAGCAAAAATGCAACAGAATGAACAGAGTAAGTTGCTTGTTCTTTCCTTGCACCTTCTTTGATTTACACCTACCACTTATGAAGAAAGCTGATTTTATTCTTTTGTGGTTTCCATTTCTAAACAAAAAGGTTGCCTATTGGTTATATTGTTTAAGAAAGAACTGCAGATGCTAAAAAATCGAAGGTAGGCAAAAATATTGGAGAAACTCAGCGGGTGAGGCAGCATCTATGGAGCGAAGGAATTTGTGACGTTTCGGGTCGAGACCCTTCAGACTCTCGACATGAAACGTCACCTATTCCTTCGCTCCATAGATGCTGCCTCACCCGCTGCGATTCTCCAACATTTTTGTCTACTATTAGTTATATTGTTCTCTTATAAAATGTGATTAATTTTCTTCATGTGGCTAAACCTTTATTAAATGTTTGAGTGATAATTTCTGCTTTTGTTATTATGAATGGAAGGTAATCTGATCAGCAGCACCAAGTCTGATGAGATCAAACTAATGGAGCAGACGCTGGAACAGTTGAAAATGCAGCTGAAGTTAACTGAGGAGCAGACGTATGAAATAGCGCAGGTGAGTGCTCCAGAGATACTGCCTGATCCGCTGAGTGTATCTGTACTGTGGGTGAAGGTCACTAAATATGGCCGTTATCCGGGATTTGGAGACTGCAAATGGAGGGGACGTCAAACTTCCTAAGCCAGGCGTCGGCAACATACGCCCCCCTGGGCCGAATGCGGCCCGTAACCCGAAATCATCCGTCCCACAGGCGGATTTTATTTTCCCGTTATCATCCTGCCCGCCGAGCTCCCAGAGCAGCAGCATGGCCAAGCGCCCCAAGCAGCGGCCGAGCTCTGGCTGTACTGCAGCCGGCACCTCCCCCACCCTTCTGTGAACACATTTAAAAAAGAACTGCATATGCTGGAAAATCAACCAAAAATGCACAGCGGCTGTGACATGCTGGATTGCTGAGGCTGTACTGCAGCCGGAAACATAGAAATTAGGTGCAGGAGTAGGCCCCCCCCCCACCACCATTCAATATTCTGGCTGAATCAACTCAGTATTTACCTGCCTTCTCTCCAAAAAAGAACTGCATATCCCTCTTAAATATGGAAAAACTCAAACTACCCTCTGGTAAACAAAACCACTCTCTGCGTGAGAAATTTCCCCTCAGCAGGTGAGGACATGCATGGATTGCCAACCCCTGAGTAAGCTGCCCCCTCTCAATCTTCAAATGAGAGAGTATCACCAGTCATCCAGTCTTTCTTCATAAGACAGTCCTGACATCCCAGGAATCAGTCTGGTGAACCTTCTCTGCACTGCCTCTATGGCAATAATGTCCTTCCTCAGATTTGGAGACCAAAACTGTACGCAATACTACAGGTGTGGTCTCACCACGACCCTGTACAACTGCAGTAGAACCTCCCTGCTCCTATAATCAAATCCTTTTGCAATGAAAGCTAACATACCATTCGCTTTCTTTACTGCCTGCTGCACCTGCATGCCTACCTTCAATGACTGGTGTACCATGACACCCAGGTCTCGCTGCATCTCCCCCTTCCCCAATCGGCCACCATTGAGATAATAGTCCAGCATTTCACCAGCATTTTTGTTGTACCTGTGAGCACGTGATTTGATGCCTGCCATCCGGGGCGGGATGGGAGCGGGATCCATGTGTACATGTGATAGATGTGGCCCGCCATCCGCTCACAGACATGTGTCCCAACCCCTATGCACAACAAGGTTGCCCACCCCTGTCCTAAGCTATCTGAGGAAGTGGTGTTGGTGTGCTTTCTTGGTTGTTGCTTCAACAAGGGTGGTTGAATTTGAAGATCTTAACCATCTCTGCTACGGCACCGTCGACACCAGGACACAAAGTTCTTGATCTCCTTCCTGTACTCCGACTCATCCTTATTTGCTATCCGGCCCACCATGGGGGTGTCATCTGTGAATTTGTAAATTGAGTTAGATTTGTACATGGCTGCACAGTCGTGTTCTTTACTCCTTCTCCACCCACGACTGAGAACACATCCTTGCAGACCCCGAGTTGAGGATTATCGTAGAGGATGATTTGTCCCCTATCCTCACTGATTGGGGTCTTGGTCAGTAGGTTGAGGATCCAGTTGTGGAGAATAGTGGAATTAATGGGTCCTTTTCAGAATGGCAGGCGGTGACCAGTGGGTCAAGGCTCAGTGCTGGGACACCAGTTATTTACAATATATATTAACGATTTAAACGAGGGAATTAAATGTGACATCTCCAAACTTGCGGATGAAACAAAGCTGGGTGGCAGTGTGAGCTGCGAGGAAGATGCTATGAGGCTGCAGGGTGACTTGGACAGGTTGGGTGAGTGGGCAGATGCATGGCAGATGCAGTATAATGTGGATAAATGTGAGGTTATCCATTTTGGTGGCAAGAACAGGAAGGCAGATTATTATCTGAATGGTGTCAGATTAGGAAAAGGGGAGGTGAAACGAGACCTGGGTGTGCTTGTACATCAGTCACTGAAAGTAAACATGCTGGTACAGCAGGCAGTGAAGAAAGCTAATGGCATGTTGGCCCTCATAACGAGAGGATTTGTATTTAGGAGCAAGCAGGTCCTACTGCAGTTGTACAGGGCCCTCGTGAGACCACACCTGGAGTATTGTGTGCAGTTTTGGTCTCCTACTTTGAGGAAGGACATTATTGCGATTGAGGGAGTGCAGTGAAGGTTCACCAGGTTAACTTTGTTGTTGTTTTTTTCCTGCTACCCCAGTAATTTTGCATGATTTTATAAATTACAATAAAATCACATTCTAATCAACTACTATTTGGTCTCTATTTTTCCAATGTTTATGCAGACTTCATCCCAAAATACCTTGCAGCTGGCGACTACACCTTCGACGTTACCCACCAAGGCTGAGACACAGTCTTCAGCTGCTGCTACAAAAGGAACGGGCAGAAGGGAAGACTTTGAGGAGAATTCATCATTGGGTGCCTGTGCTAGACCAGTGCGGACTGCAAGTTTCACAGAAGCTGCGCTGCTGCAATGCCAGCCTGGTGCCTCACTATTGATGTCAAAGATGGATGATAAGCAAAGATCTCTTGGAAGCCAACCTGCATTCCCAATGTTTGGAGAGCCAGAGAGTAGCATTAATAAGTCACGGACAGAGTTGGAGCCTCCATCCAGATCTCTGGTTATCAATGCTAATGAAAGTAGCAATGAGCAACAGTAAGTATTTTTCATCTAAACTATTCCATACAGCTTTCCGCAAAGACAAACTTGGCAATTACGCTATTCTGCTTAATTTTTATATATTCACACAGCATGGAAACTGGACTTTCGGCCCAACTTGCCCACACCGACCAACGTGTCCCATCAACGCTAATCCCACTTGCCTGCTTATAAGAATTATAGTTAAATAACCCATTCGGGTTCATTTTTTGTTTTATTTTGTTTTGGTAATTTAGTTGCCGCTTCTGTTGAAGCACATCAATGCGATAGCCCCACGTTATGATATTAGTTGTGAATTTTAAGTAAAGACCTGGCAGTGTGATGTTTAATTTAGGAAACAACACTGTTCATCATACACTGACAGTACAAAATTACCGAAAGACAACAGGTGCAGGAGTAGGCCATTCGGCCCTTCGAGCCAGCACCGCCATTCAATGTGATCATGGCTGATCATGTCCAATCAGTACCCCGTTCCTGCCTTCTCCTCATATCCCCTGACTCCGCTATCTTTAAGAGCCCTATCTAGCTCTCTCTTGAAAGTATCCAGAACCGGCCTCCACCGCCCTCTGAGGGAGAGAATTCCACAGACTCACAACTCTCTGTGTGAATAAGTGTTTCCTCATCTCCGTTCTAAATGGCTTGCCCCTTATTCTTAAACTGTGGCCCCTGGTTCTGGACTCCCCCAACATTGGGAACATGTTTCCTGCTCCCAAGATCCCACCGTGTTGCAAAGACCCACTGAATCCGCCCCAAGCTTTGTATAAAACTACTCTGCAACAACACAGCTTATGAAGTAAACAAAAATGGATGAACTTTTTGTGTGGTTCAGACACCAAATACTGTTTAAATAAAATGTGTTTGTGCAACAGACAACTTTTAATTCTTTTCCTAGGGTTATGAATGAGAGCGGCAACAGTTCTAGAATGGGTTCCTTCTCAAGGCCAAAAGAAGGTAAATATCACATGGTTATTGGAGAACATTTTTAACAGCTCGTATCACACCACCAAAACAGCATTCACCGAATGTAAGGGAAACTTTTTTATGCTTGTGGCTTATGGAGCGTTTATCACACTAGCTTGGAAGCATTATATCTTCCAGTTCTCTCTCATTCCCCCCCATTAGAATGTATTTCATGGGCTGTAGGTTGTAAGATGCCGGTAAGTCTGATTCCCATTTGGAATCCCATTATCCTGGAAGTTGCAGTTTCACTTCCAACATTCCTTCCAATTACTTTGGTGATTTTAGGTCATTGTTACTCTCCTCCATATTATCGTTGCCTTGCAGCATTTCAACTTTTCCCATTTCTCCTGGATTTCCCCCTTGTAATTTCCTACCCTTCCAGCCACACCTCTTTTTTTAGATTTGTTCTTTAGACTTTTAGAGATACAGCGTAGAAACAGACTCTTCGGCCCACCGAGTCTGCGCCAACCAGCGATCACCTGTACACTATCACTATCCTACTCGCCAGGGACAATTTTGAATTTTGCCGAAGCCAATTAACCAACAAACCTGTACATCTTTGGAGTGTGGGAGGAAACCGGAGCACCCTGGGAAAACCCACGTGATCACGGGGAGAACGTAGAAACTCCATGCAGACAGCACCCAAGATCAGGATTGAACCTGGGTGTCTAGTGTTGTAAGGCGGCAACTCTACTGCTGAGCCACTGAGCAAAGAGGTCCCTCTGCAGCTGTACAGGGCACTAGTGAGACCACTCCTGGAGTATTGTGTGCAGTTTTAGTCTCCAAATTTGAGGAAGGACATTCTTGCTATTGAGGGAGTGCAGCGTAGGTTCACCAGGTTAATTCCCGGGAAGGCGGGACTGTGATATGTTGAAAGAATGGAGCGACTGGGCTAGTATACGCTGGAATTATAGGGATGATGGGGAATCTTATTGAAACATATAAGATTAATAGGGGTTTGGACACGCTAGAGGCAGGAAACATGTTCCCAATGTTGGGGGAGTCCAGAACCAGAGGCAACAGTTTAAGAATAAGGGGTAGGCCATTTAGAGTGAGGAATGAGGAAAAAACTTTTTCACCTAGAGAGTTGTGAATCTGTGCAATTCTCTGCCTCATAAGGCAGTGGAGGCCAATTCTCTGGATGCTTTCAAGAGAGAGTTAGATAGGCAGGAACGGGGTACTGATTGTGGATGATCAGCCATGATCACATTGAATGGCGTTGCTGGCTCGAAGGACTGAATGGCCACTCCTGCACCTATTGCCACCCCCATTCTGTTTCTTAAAATCTGTCTTCCCCAGCTGATTGGATAGTTTTTGGGACAGCTTCCCGTCTCTGAATTAAATGATGTTCATGGCACCTGCTAATTTGCTTCAGATGGTCAATATTTGTTACAGTAATTATAGCAAGTGACTCCTGCTTGTAGAGAGACAACCCATATTCTGTTCAGTTTAACAAAGGGTCTCCCTTCCCTTCTCTCCAGAGGCGCTGCCTGTCCCACTGAGTTACTCCAGCATTTTGTGCATATCTCCAGTGTAAACCAGCATCTGCAGTTCCTTCCTACACACCATGTCCTGCTTTGGTTATCCACTCTACTGCTTGCTCTACTCCTTTATTCAGTGTGATTCAATGAACGGGTTTTTATCTCCTTGTAGCCTGTTATTCATTTTGCATCAAACATGTTTTTGAACACCTGATTAGAAAGGTTAAAGGCTGTCCAACATTTTTTGATTTTGTCTTGTGTTACTTTTTGAAATATTCCTCTTGATTTTAAAGTTTTATGTATGCAATGGAGTATTACAAATATTTAATTATTTGTTTTAAATTGTGACTGTTTGCAGGAAATGTTTTGGGAACAACCATGAATTTATCTCGCACTCCAAACTCCTCGTTTGGCATGGTTCAACCTACTCCATCTAAAGTCCTCCCCTCACCTACTGTTTGTACTAAAGAAGCTTTTGGTAAGACAGTCATTTCAGTTCATGTTGACATCATTTTACTTTTGCAAATAGAAAGTTGTGTTTTCAGAATGGATAAAGTTGTGATTCTGTCTGGATAAATTGTAAATCCACAGCAAATTTAAGATGTTTGAAAATTGGGGCTAGAAATTGGTTATGGATGTTAATCCTGAGTTGTGTCACCCAATTAATTCCCTATAAACATTCCGAGCTGAACTCAAATGAACCTTACCGGCTCAGAAACCGGCTAATCAGGCCAACTCATCCCCGTGCCTCATCTCCGCTCGTCCCACCTGTCCGTGTTTGGTCCCTATCCCTCTACACCTGTCCTATCTATGTACAATGCCCCCCATAATGTTTGGGACAAAGACCCATCATTTATTTATTTGCCTCTGTACTCCACAATTTGAGATTTGTAATAGAAAAAATCACATGTGGTTAAAGTGCACATTGTCAGATTTTAATAAAGGCCATTTTTATACATTTTTGGTTTCACCATGTATTGTATTGTATTCAATTTATTGTCATTGTCTCAATTTGAGACAACGAAATGAATTTTCCTTACAGGTAGTATCATTAAAAAAAATCACAAAGAAATTATAAAAAATAAATAATAAATAAATAATAAAACATATTAAAAATAAAATTGAAATTGAATTAAAATTTTAAAAAAAGCACAAATACAGAAGTCCACGACACAACATAACATAAATGGCACCAAGGTGAGGATGGCACCATAGTCCAGCCAGCCTCCCCTCCGTGTTCATCCGTGGACGGGGTCTTCCAAGCACCCGCAGTCGCCGCCCCGGGTGGCCCGATGTTCAGGCCCTCACGCCGGGCTGGTGGAACGCCGACGCCGAACCCCGACGGTGAGCATCCTCCTCCTCAGCGGCCCGGACCTCCTGATCAGCCGCCTCCCACTGCCGGAGTCTGCAGCTCCTGAGTCCACAGGCCGAGCCGGGCAGAGTCACAGGACCCCCGCGTTGTAGTCAGCGCCGCCCGCGTCGGGAGCTCAGCAAACCGCAGCTCCAGGATGTCGGTGCAGCAGGTCCAGCACTCCGGGCTCCAGACGGCGACCCCCGGTAAGGCATCGCCAGCCCCGCGATGTTACAGCGCTGTCCCGCCGCTGCTGGAGCTCCGGTCGATCCCGGCAGGAAAGGCCGCGCCAATCCAGGTAGGTAGGCCGCTGTGGGGGGAGGGGGGGGGGACGAGGACGCGACTCGGATAATAGTCGCGTCCTCACCAGGAAGTGGCTGAAGGACGGTATCCCCCGCACCGTGCCCTCTTCCCCCACATAAAAACACCAAAAAAACACACTTTTACATAACTAAATAAACAAAAAAACAAAAAGATACCGGGCTGTAGGTGGAGGCTGCTGGCACCAGCGCCACCGGAAGTACAATACCTGTAGACATTACAGCAGTGTTTATACATAGTCCCCCTCCATTTCAGGGCACCATGATGTTTGGGACATAGCAATGTCATGCAAATGAAAGTAGTCGTGTTTAGTACTTTGTTGCATATCCTTTGCATGCAATGAATGCTTGAAGTCTGTGATTCATGGATATCACCAGTTACTGGATGTCTTCTCTGGTGATGCTCTGCCAGGCCTGTATTGCCAGGCCTGTATTGTAGCCATCTTTAGCTTATGCTTGTTTTGAGGGCTAGTCCCTTTCAGTTTTCTCCTCAGCATATAAAAGGCATGTTCAATTGGGTTCAGATCGGGTGATTAACTTGGCCACTCAATTGACCATTTTTTAGCTTTGAAAAACTCCTTTGTTGCTTTAGCAGTATGTTTGGGATCGTTGTCTTGCTGTAGAATGAACCATGAGTTTTGAGGCATTTGTTTGAACTTGAGCAGATAGGATGTGTCTATACACTTCAGAATTCATTATGCTACTACCATCAGCAGTTGTATTATCAATGAAGATAAGTGAGCCAGTACCTTCAGCAGCCATACATGCCCAGGCCATAACACCCTCACCGCTGTGTTTCACAGATGAGGTGATATGCTTTGAATCTTGGGCAGTTCCTTCTCTCCTCCATACTTTGCTTTTGCCATCGCTCTGATATAAGTTCATCTTCATCTCATCTGTCCACAAGACCTTTTTCCAGAACTGTGGTTGCTCTTTTAATTACCTTTTGGCAAACTGTAACCTGGCCATCCTATTTTTGCGGCTTGCAGTGTAGCCTCTGTATTTCTGTTCATGAAGCCTTCTGTGGACAGTGGTCATTGACAAATCCACACCTGACTCCTGAAGAGTGTTTCTGATCTGTCGGACAGGTGTTTGGGGATTTGTCTTTATTATACAGAGAATTCTTCTGTCATCAGCTGTGGAGGTCTTCCTTGGCCTGCCAGTCCCTTTGCGATTAGTAAGCTCACCAGTGCTCTCTTTCTTCTTAATGATGTTCCAACCAGTTGATTTTGGTAAGCCTAAGGTTTGGCTGATGTCTCTAACAGTTTTATTCTTGTTTCTCAGTCTCATAATGGCTTCTTTGACTTTCATTGGCACAACTTTGACCCACATGTTGAAGGGCTGAATGGCCTAGTCCGACACCTATTGTATATTGTCTATTTTCTATTATAGTGCCCTGAAATGGGGGGGGGGGGGGGGGGGGGGACTATGTATAAACACAGCTGTATTTTTTATATGGTGAAACCAAAATGTATAAAAATGGGCTTTAATAAAATCTGACTGCATTTTAACCACGTGTGATTTTGTCTAATAGAAATCTCAAATTGTGGAGTACAATAAATAAATGATGGGGTTTTGTCCCAGACATTATTGAGGGCACTGTAGCTGTCAAAAGTTGGTGACATTGCTTATTTTCAGGGCTGAATCTCAAATATCCCAGTTTGGGATATTTAAGGATCTCAAGGGCAATGTAAATAATTGTATTTCACCTGAGCATGTAGTTTTTGTACAAGTTTTAATTTGGCAATTCTGACAGTTTAGGTGGAAACGTTTTGAACTATTGTTTACATTTTCATTGTAAAACACTAAGATATTTCAGACCAGTTTAGTTTAGAGTTACAGAGCCCTTCGACCCACCGAGTCTGTGCCGACCAGCGATTCCCCCACATATGACCATTATTCTACATACACTAATAAACCTAAACCAAGCAGATAACATCCATTGCCCTAACCGCACCAATCAACTTGCTGAAGTGTTTTAATTAGAAATTCAGTTTGGTGTGATTAATAGTCATGCTCTAGCATACCAGGGAGTAAAGGTTTGTTTTTTGCTGCAGATGTGATAATGCACATGTTTCAAACGCCAGTAATCCCTGAATTAGCTCAAGTGAATGAGAATGGCGGTGCTCCTGCAGATGATCTAATGCAGGTACAAGAGGGAGATTCCACAACATATTGTGAAAGGAATGGTAAGTCGGAATGAATTTCTCTCTGAATTTATTTTCATACTTCCAGCTATTTGAATATGCCTGATTTCTTGGCTTGTGTTCTTTGATGGACTGTTCAAAGTAAACTTTATTGTCAATTCAATTATGCAACAGTAGTTACACAGAGGATTGAAATTACGTTTCCCCATACTCCAAATGTGCAAGTAATATTAAAAACACAGACAGACAACATACCAATAAAAATAGACAATAGACATTACATTATTTAAAATATTAAAATATTCACAGTGTGCCAAAATGTAGCAAAAACTTTGAGGTATTTTAAAAAGGGTGCAACAATGAAAGGTGCAATATAGAAAAAGTGCAAATTTCGTACTGGAGACATTGAGCCAAAGTTATTTTCACAGTTTGTTTGTCTTTGTTTGGGTACTGTTCATGGAATTTTCTTAAGTGTGTTGAGTAGTCTGATGGCCTGAGTGAAAAAGCTGCACTATACAATTCAAGATCAATTGTGAGTTTGAACGAATTTTAATTTGTTTGTCCCAATGATAAATTCCATTGAATTACTGTAATTGATGTAACACTAATGAATTTTACAACGGTGAGTTTTCCCATTTAAAATGAGTACTATTATCTCCTGGGTTCTAGTTTAGTGATGTGTGATAGAGTTCTGGTTAAAAGTTGTTTAGTGTCTTCGGGTCATACAGCACGGAAACAGGCCCTTCAGTCCAACTTACCCCTGCCGATCAACATGCCCTATTACACTAGTCCCACATGCCTGCATTTGGCCTATATCCTTCTAATCCTTTACTCTCCAAATAACATTTGAATAGGTGCCTGGATAGGGAAGGTTTGGAGGGAAGATGGGAGTAGCTTAAATGGAGCATCATGGTCAGTATGGACAGTTTTCTACCTGTCCAGGAAGGAACTCCTGATGCTGGTTTAATTCAATGGTAGACACAAAATGCTGCAGTAACTCAGTGGGGCAGGCAGCATCTCTGGAGAGAAGGAGTGGGTGATGTTTCACGTCGAGACCCATCTTCAGACTGTCCAAATGTCTTTTAAATGTTTAATGAATGTTTTATTATAAATATTTAATTTTTTGTGTGTCATTCGTAACTGTCACTGTATGTCATGTTGTCACTTGCGTGCGGAGTATCAAGGCAAATTCCTTGTATGTGAATACTTGGCCAATAAACTTATTCATTCATTCAAATGTTGTTTTTGTATCTGCTCCAACAACCTTCTCTGGCAGCTTGTTCCATATACCCACCACCGTCCGTACGGAAAAGGTTATCCCTCGGGTTCTTATTAAAACATTTCCCCCTCTCACCTTACACCCATATCCTCTGGTTCTTGATGCCCCTACTCTGAGTAAAAGACTGTGCATTCACCAATTTATTCCCCTCATGATCTTATACACATCTAAGATCACCCCTCATCCTCCTGCGCTATCAAGGAATAAAGTCCTAGTCTGCCCAACTTCTCCCTACAGCTCAGGCTCTCGTGTGTTGGCAACATCCTTATAAATTGGAGGAGCAGTCTGCACCCTAGCGGCATAAACATTGAATTCACCAATTTCCGGTAGCCCATGCTGTTTCCTCCCCTTCCCAGCTCTCCCTCAGCCCTCTGGCTCCTCCTCTTCCTTTCTTCCCTCCCCCCCCACCATGCATCAGTCTGAAGAAGGGTTTTGGCCCGAAACGTTGCTATTATCTTCGTTCCAAAGATGCTGCCGCACCAACTGAGTTTCTCCAGCACTTTTGTCTACCTCCATATAAAACTTCTCAGTATCTTTCCAACTTAACAAGATCCTTCCTATAGCAGGGTGACCATACCTGAACACAATACCACCAATGCAACCTTGCCTACTAATCTTTCATGCATTCCTTGATCAGCAAAGTGTTTCTAATACTTTGAGCAAAGTCAGTCCACTGTTGTCAATGTTGTAGAACTCATAATTTTAAAAAACATTGTGAGAGGAATGTGAATTCGAAAGGTTCAGAGAGAAGATATTACTAGCTTAGATGGAACATCTTGGTTGGCATGGACAAGTTGGGCCGAAGGGCATGAATCTATGCTGCATGACTCTGGTTCTCATATAGTGCTTCATTGCACAGTGAATGGCAGGGTTCTGGGGAGTGTTGTAGAGCAGAGGGATCAAGGAGTACAGGTACATTGTTCCTTGAAAGTGGCATCACAGGGACATAGGGTGGTTAGGAAGGCTTTTGGCACATTGGCCTTCCATCTGTCAGAGTATTGAGTATAAAAGTTGGGAGGTCACGTTACAGTTGTACAAGGCATTGATCTTGTATTGTGTTCAGTTTTGGCCACGCTTTTATCGGAAAGATGTTAAGCTGAAAGAGTGCAGAGAATATCTACGAGGTTGTTGCCATGACTCGATCTGAACTACAGGGGGGTATTGAGCAGGCGAAGAATTTATTACAAGGAGCGCAGGAAGATGAGGGGTATTTTTATAGATGTCATAAATGATAGGAGTAAAATTAGGCCATACGGCCCATTCGATTCAATCATGGCTGATCTATCTTCCCTCCAAACCCCATTCTCCTGCCTTCTCCCCATAACCCCTGACACCCGTACTAATCAAGAATCTATCTATCTCTGCCTTTAAAATATCCATTGACTTGGCCTCCACAGCCGTCTGTGGCAAAGAATTCCACAGATTCACCACCCTCTGACAAAATAAATCTCGCCTCATATCCTTCCTAAAAGAACGTCCTTTAATTGTGAGGCTATGACCTCTAGTCCTGGACTCCCCCACTAGTGGAAACATCTTCTCCGCATCCACTCTATCCAAGCCTTTCACTATTCTGTACGTTTCAATGAGGTCCCCCACCCCCCCTCATTCTTCTAAACTACAGCGAGTACAGGCCCAATGCCGACAAATGCTCATCATAAGTTAACCCACCCATCCCTGGGATCATTTTTATAAATCTCCTCTGGACCCTCTCCAGAGGCAGCACATCCTTCCTCGGATATGGTGCCCAAAATTGCTTACAATATTCCAAATGTAGCCTTACCAGCACCTCAGCATTGCATCCCTGTCTTTGTTTTCAAGCCCTCTTGAAATAAACTAGTTTGTTTTGCTGGCTGTATGGATATGGTATATGGTAAATATGCTGAGTCTTTTACCCGACATGGGGAATGAAGAAAGAGGACATATGTTTCATGTGAAGATGCGAAAGATTTAAAAGGAACCTTTTTTATACATATGGTGCTAGGCATATGGACGAGCTGTCACAGGAGGTAGTTGAGGCATTAAAAAAAAATGGATAAGTGCATGGATAGAAAAGGTTAAGGAATATAAGCCAAACGCAAGCTTATGGGCCTAGTGTCGATGGGGCATGTTGGTTGGTGTGGGCAAGTTAGGCCAAAGGGCCTGTTTCCACGTTGCATGACTCCATGACTCTATTTAATATGCCTCTATTTTTAAATGTATCCTTCATTTTACAGATATAATCTACAGCAGTCACACATGTCAGGAGAATGGGGTTGAGAGGGAGACATAGATCAGCCATGAATGAATGGTGGAGTAGACTTGATGGGACGAATGACCTAAATCTGCTCCAAGCACTTAAGAACATCACTGGACGCAACAGGCAGTAGGGTCAGAAAGTGATGGGTTCTGTTAACTGAAGCGGTTTAATGGTATCGTCCGAGTTAGATCTTGAGTTCACAGATCAGTTCCAACACGGACTGATTTTTTTTGTATTTCAGTGATTCCTTCAAATTCCATTTGTTTTGAATGAGACTTAAACCTAGGGGTAGGAAATAAACCCCTCAGGGAATAATTCATTAGTGAGAGCCCTGCTTGGTGCTTTCTCATCAGTCTGGAGCACTGTGGAATGTTTTGTGCTATT
The DNA here is from genome assembly GCF_028641065.1 of Leucoraja erinaceus. Classification (NCBI taxonomy): domain Eukaryota; kingdom Metazoa; phylum Chordata; class Chondrichthyes; order Rajiformes; family Rajidae; genus Leucoraja; species Leucoraja erinaceus. The sequence continues at coordinate 34,046 of NW_026576353.1, forward strand.
TATCTTTGAATCTGTCACATTTTACTATTACTGTGTCTTTTTCCTTCAGCTAAAATTGAGAACTTGACTGGTGGTTTTTCACATGAATAATATCACTTTCTTTGCTTTTTCTCCAAGATATCCATCAATCCATGGAAAACTTGGGTATGAACGTAGCTCCACCTTCCACGGTGCCATTTTCTATCTTTGAAGATGATGCTGGTGCTGTAAAGAGGTATTGGAAACAATTTCTTAGAATCCTCGTTTGAAAATGTCTCGCTAGTTGGGTTGTTTAAGAAAGAACCGCAGATGCTATAAAAAAATCGAAGGTAGATTAAAATGCTGAAGGAACTCAGCGGGTGAGGCAGCATCTATGGAGAGAAGAAATAGACGACGTTTCGGGTCAAGACGTGCTGAAGAAGGGTCTCGCCCCAAAACGTCGCCTATTTCTTCTCTCCATTGATGCTGCTTCACCCGCTGAGTTCCTCCAGCATTTTTGTCTACCTTAGTTAGTTGCGTTTGTGCTTTGTTTAAATTAACATTCTTATGTTACAGCGTACAGAATACTTTGAAATGTAAAACAATAGATTCAAGACCACTGGGAGAATTATGTGACAGACAAAGCGTGACCAGAAAAGAAAAGGTAAAGATTCTGATTTGCTGCCCAACCAGTTTAAATGTTGGTTCAAATGACATGTTCCTCCAAAGATAGGCTGGAATGCATCTTACTTGATTTAGCTGGGAAGAAACAGCGAGGTTACAATTCAACCGTTCCAACACCAGAGAGAACGTGTGTAGGAAGGAACTGCAGATGCTGGTTTAAAAGCTTTTGTTGCATGCCAACCATTCAGCGGAAAGACAATACATGATTACAATCGAGCCATTCGCAGTGTAGAGATAGAAACATAGATAATAGGTGCAAGTGTAGACCATTCAGCCCTTCGAGCCACCACCGCCATTTAATATGATCATGGCTCATCATTTAAAATCAGTACCCCATTCCTGCTTTTTCCCCACACCACTTGATTCCATTAGAGCTTCCTCTTAGCCCTATGAGCTAAATCTAACTTTCTTGAAAACATCCAGTGAATTGGCCTCCACTGCCTTCAGTGGCAGAGAATTCCACAGATTCACAACTCTGGGTGAACAAGTTTTTCCTCATCTCAGTTCTAAATGGCCTACCCTTTATTCTAAAACTGACCCTTGTTCTGGACTCCCCCAACATCAGGAACATTTTTCCTGCATCTAGCCTGTCCAATCTTTAAGAATGTTATGTGTTTCTATATGATCCCCTCGCATCCTTCTAAATTACAGTGAATTCAAGCCCAGTCGACCCATTCTTTCATTATATCTCAGACCCGCCATCTAGGGAATTAACCTGGTGAACCTACACAATAGCAATAATGTCCTTCCTCAAATTAGGAGACCAAAAACTTGGAGACCAAAGTGTATAAATACATGACAAGGGAATAACGTTTAATGCAAGGTAAAGCCAGTAAAGTCCGATCAAAGACAGTCCGAGGGACACCAATGAGATAGAGAGTAGTTCAGGTCTGCTCTCTAGTTGCAGTTGGATGGTTCAGTTGCATGATAAAGAGCTGGGAAGAAACTCCCTGAATCTGGAGGTGGGTGTTTTACCCGAAGGGAGAGGGGAGAAGAGAGAGTGGCCAGGGTGCGACTTGTCCTTGATTATGCTGCTGGCCTTGCCAAGGCAGAGTGAGCTTTAAATAGAGTCAATGGAAGGGAGGTTTGTTTGCGAGATGGTCTGGGCTGTGTCCACAATCCTCTGCAATTTTTTTCTGTCTTGGATGGGGCTGTTCCCAAACCATGCATCTGTAAATGTTTTTGAGGTTTGTTGGGGACATTCCATACTTCCTAAGCTTTCTGAGGAAGTGGAGACGTTGGTGTGCTTTCTTGGTCATTCCTTCAATATAAGTGGTTGAATTTAAAGATTTCAACCATCTCTGCTTCGGCTCCGTCAAGACAAACTGGGGTATGTGTCCCACTTTGTTTCCTGAAGTTGATCTCTTTTATCTTGCTGACATTGAGAGAAAGGTTGTTGTCTCGACACCAGGACACAAAGTTCTCAATCTCCTTCCTGTACTCCGTCTTATCATTATTTGCTATCCGGCCCACAATGGTGGTGTCGTCTGTGAATTTGTAAATTGAGTTAGATTTGTACATGGCTGCACAGTCGTGGGTGTAGAAGGAGTAAAAAACGGGGCTGAGAACACATCCTTGCACAGCACCAGTGTTGAGGATTATCGTGGAGGATGATTTGTCCCCCATCCTCACTGATTGGGGTCTGTTGGTCAGGGAGTCGAGGATCCAGTTGCAAAGTTGAGTGCTGGCTCCAAATCCTAGACACCTACAAATGGTTGTCCCTGATCAAAATCACGATGTAACTAATTTGGCTTGCATAATACAAATAGTCTTCCCCACATCCATAGCAAATATATATTCCATATACTGTAGGTGTTATGGAAATGGCCTGAATAGCGGAACCAGCTCTGTTTAATTTTTAACAGCTTTTTGACTGTTTGTGAATATTGCTCATTTTCAAATGTTGAAGCCATTTGACAGATTGTTAGTGTCATCCAGTCACATGGCACAGAAACAAGCCTTTCAGCCCATCCTGTCACTGCCAATCATGGAGCACCCATTTCCACCATTTGGTCTATTGCTCGAATGTGTGGCTTACACTCTCTGTTAAAGTATTTGTGTAGGATTTATGCACAAGGCCTTAACGATCAGTTTGCAGAATTTCTTGTTCAGGAAGTTTTCCTTGAGAATGTTTTTAACAATTAGTAGGTAGGTGAGCAGAGTTTGCGGGTGTTGTTATTGTCTCAGAAAGCTGTTAATCTTGCTTTAGTGATAGGATTATATACTGCTATTTGTCAATCATGTTTATATCATTATTCCCACACAAGGACTCTTTGCCTTAATTTTCCCTAAAATAGCGTCCTTATTTATTTTCCTCTTGCCCTTAACTGTACTTGCGTACATTCATACAACAGTTCATACTACAGTAAAAATCAAATCAAAAAAATTCTTGATGGGTGAGCTCAGATTCAGATTCAGATTCAACTTTAATTGTCATTGTCAGTGTACAGTACAGAGACAACGAAATGCAGTTAGCATCTCCCTGGAGAGCGACATAGAATATGATTTCAATAAATAAATCTATCTACATGCATACAGACATAGTGTTTTTCCTGTGGGTGGAGTGTCCGGGGGGGGGGGGGGGGGATTGGCATTCACCGAGGTACAGTGTTGAGTAGTGTGACAGCTGCAGGGAAGAAGCTGTTCCTCGACCTGCTGGTTCGGCAACGGAGAGACCTTTAGCACCTCCTGGATGGTAGGAGGGTAAACAGTCCATGGTTGGGGTGAGAGCAGTCCTTGGCGATTATGAGCGCCCTCCGCAGACAACGCTTGCTTTGGACAGACTCAATGGAGCGGAGCGAGGAACCGGTGATGCGTTGGGCAATTTTCCCCACCCTCTGCAGTGCTTTCCGGTCGGAGACGGAGCAGTTGCCATACCATACTGTGATACAGTTGGTAAGGATGCTCTCGATGGTGCAGCGGTAGAAGTTCACCAGAATCTGAGGAGACAGATGGACCTTCTTAAGTCTCCTCAGGAAGAAGAGACGCTGGTTGAGTTGAGGTATTGTGGGTCCAAGAGAGGTCATCAGAGATGTTGACCCCCAGAAACCTGAAGCTGGAAACGCATTCCACCTCCGTCCCGTTAATGTGGATAGGGGTGTGCGTGCCGCACCTAGACTTCCTGAGCTGGACCTCATCCCTATAGGCCGACTCATCGTTGTTGCTGATGAGGCCAATCACCATTGTATCATCTGCATACTTGATGATGGTGTTAGTACCATGTACAGGTGTGCAGTCGTAGGTGAAGAGGGAGTAGAGGAGGGGGCTCAGCACACAGCCCTGTGGAACGCCGGTGTTCAGGGTGAGGGTTGAAGAGGTGTGCTTGTCTAACCTAACAGACTGGGGTCTGTTGGTTAGAAAGTCTAGTATCCAGTTGCAGAGGGAGGGGTCGATGCCCAGGTTACCGAGTTTTGTGATCAGTTTAGAGGGTATAATGGTGTTGAATGCTGAGCTGTAATCGATGAACAGCATTCTTACGTAAGTGTCTCTGTTGTCGAGGTGGGAGAGGGCGGAGTGAAGTGCCATTGAGATGGCATCCTCCATAATCCTGTTCTTGCGGTAGGCAAACTGATAGGGATCCAATGTGGGGGGTAGGCAGCTTTTGAGGTGTGCCAGGACCAGCCTCTCGAAGCACTTGGTGATGATGGGGGTAAGTGCAACTGGGCGGAAGTCGTTGAGGCTTGCCGCAGGGGAGTGTTTTGGCACCGGCACGATGGAACTGTGTCAGCAGAGCAAGAAATAGTTAACATTACATCAGGGACTTTCATCACAAGACAACTGATGAGGGGGCAAATTACTTTGACCTGAATCTTCTTTATTCCATACTTGTTTCCTAATCTAAGTATTTTCAACGATTCACTTTTATTTCAGAAGTGGAATTTTGTTGTTGTTTTCTTCCTGCTACCCCAGTAATTTTGCATGATTTTATAAATTACAATAAAGTCACATTCCAATCAATTTGGTCTCAATTTTTCCAATGTTTATGCTGACTTCATCCCAAAATACCTTGCAGCTGGTGACTACACCTTCGACGTTACCCACCAAGGCTGAGGCACCGTCTTCAGCTGCTGCTACAAAAGGAACGGGCAGAAGGGAAGACTTTGAGGAGAATTCATCATTGGGTGCCTGTGCTAGACCACTGCGGACTGCAAGTTTCACAGAAGCTGCGCTGCTGCAATCCCAGCATGGTGCCTCACTATTGATGCCAAAGATGGATGATAATCAGAGGTCTCTTGGAAGCCAACCTGCATTCCCAATGTTTGGAGAGCCAGAGAGTAGCATTAATAAGTCACGGACAGAGTTGGAGCCTCCATCCAGATCTCTGGTTATCAATGCAAATGAAAGTAGCAATGAGCAACAGTAAGTATTTTTCATCTAAACAATTCCATACAGCTTTCCGCAAAGGCAAACTTAGCAATTACACTATTCTGCTTAACTTTTATATATTCACACAGCATGGAAACTGGACTTTCGGCCCAACTTGCCTACTCTGACCAGCGTGTCCCATCAACACTAATCCCACTTGCCTGCCTCTAAGAATTAGAGTTAAATAACTTATTCGGGTTCATTTTAGTTTTATTTTGTTTTGGTAATTTAGTTGCCGCTTCTGTTGAAGCACATCAATGCGATAGCCCCCCCATGTTATGATATTAGTTGTGAATTTTAAGTAAAGACCTGGCAGTGTGATGTTTAATTTAGGAAACAACACTGTTCATCATACACTGACAGTAGAAAATGACCAAATTTCAGTGTTGTAAAGACCCACTGAATCTGCCACAAGCTTTGTATAAAACTACCCTGTAACAACACAGCTTCTGAAGTTAACAAAAATGGATGAACTTTTGTGTGGTTCGGACACCAAATACTGTTATTTCCTTCGCTCCATAGATGCTGCTGCACCCGCTGAGTTTCTCCAGCAATTTTGTGTACTGTTTAAATAAAATGTGTTTGTACAACAGACAACTTTTAATTCTTTTCCTAGGGTTATGAATGAGAGCGGCAACAGTTCTAGAATGGGTTCCTTCTCAAGGCCAAAAGAGGGTAAATATCACGTGGTTATTGGAGAACATTTTTAACTGGTTATACCACACCACCAAAACAGCATTCACTGAATGTTCACAAAATACTCCCAAATTAGATTTAAATGAAATGATTATAGTTTAAAAACCAAAATGAATAGTCAGAAGAGCAAATGCACTGATATTTATTCATAGTCTGAACGTCACCTATTCCTTCGCTCCATAGATGTTGCCTCACCCCGTTGAGCTTCTCCAGCATTTTGTCTACCTTCGATTTTTCCAGCATCTGTAGGTCCTTAACCATTTATTCATAGTTCATAATTTCCTAGTTGCAACTTAAAAAAAAAAGGAAACCTTTTTCTGCTTGTGGTTTATAGTTTAACACACTAGCTTGGAAGCATTGTATCTTCCAGTTCTCTCTCTCCCCCCCCCCCGATCGTCTGATGGTTGTAATCAGATTCCCATTTGGAATCCCATTATCCTGGAAGTTGCTGATCCACTACCACAATTCCTTCCTATTCCTTTGGTGATTTTAGGTCATTGTTACTCTCTCCTCCATATTATTGTTACCTCGCAGCATTTCAACTTTTCCCAATTCTCCTGCCTCCGATCAAGGATTTCCCCCTTGTAATTTCCTACCCTTCCACCCACACCTTTTTTAGATTTGTACTTTAGAGTTTTATAGATACAGTGTAGAAACAGACTCTTCGGCCCATCGAGTCTGCGCTGACCAGCGATCACCCCGTGCACTATCACCATCCTACACACTAGGGGCAATTTTGAATTTTACCTCAGCCAATTAACCAACAAACCAGTACGTCTTTGGAGTGTGGGAGGAAACCAGAGCACCCTGGGAAAACCCACGTGATCACGGGGAGAACGTAGAAACTCCATGCAGACAGCACCCAAGAACAGGATCGAACCTGGGTGTCTAGTGTTGTAAGGCGGCAACTCTACTGCTGAGCCACTGTGCCACCCCCATTCTGTTTCTTAAAATCTGTCTTCCCCAGCTCATTGGATAGTTTTTGGGACAACTTCCCGTCTCTGAATTAAATGATGTTCATGGCACCTGCTAATTTGCTTCAGATGGTAAATATTTGTGACAGTAATTATAGGAAGTGACTCCTGCTTGTAGAGAGACAACCCATATTCTGTTCAGTCTAACAAAGGGTCTCCCGTCCCTTCTCTCCGGAGGCGCTGCCTGTCCCACTGAGTTACTCCAGCATTTTGTGTCTATCTCCAGTGTAAACCAGCATCTGCAGTTCCTTCCTACACACCTTGTCCTGCTTTGGTTAGGTGTCCACTCTACTGCTTGCTCTACTCCTTTATTCAGTGTGATTCAATGAACAGGTTTTTATCTCCTTGTAGCCTGTTATTCATTTTGCATCAAACGTGTTTTTGAACACCTGATTAGAAAGGTTTAAGGCTGTCCAACATTTTTTGATTTTATCTTGTGTTACTTTTTGAAATATTCCTCTTGACTTTGTAAAGTTTTATGTATGCAATGGAGTATTACAAATATTTAATTATTTGTTTTAAATTGTGACTGTTTGCAGGAAATGTTTTGGGAACAACCATGAATTTATCTCGCACTCCAAACTCCTCTTTTGGCATGGTTCAACCTACTCCATCTAAAGTCCTCCCCTCACCTACTGTTTGTACTAAAGAAGCTTTTGGTAAGACAGTCATTTCAGTTCATGTTGACATCATTTTACTTTTGCAAATAGAAAGTTGTGCTTTCAGAATGGATAAAGTTGTGATTCTGTCTGGATAAATTGTAAATCCACAGCCAATTTAAGATGTTTGAAAACTGAGGCTAGAAATTGGTTATGGATGTTAATCCTGAGTAGACAAAATGTTGGACTAACTCAGCGGGACAGGCAGCATCTCTGGAGAAAAGGAATGAGTGACGATTTGGGGTTGAGACGCTTCAGACTGAAGAAGGGTTTCAACCCGAAACATGATCCATTCCTTCTCTCCAGAGATGCTGCCTGTTCTGCTTATTATTCCAGTGTTTTGTGTTTACCTTGGTTTAAACCAGCATCTGCAATTCTTTCCTACATGTAATGCCGAGTTGTGTTACCCAATCAATTCGCTATAAACATTCCAAGCTGAACTCATAAAACCTCACCAGCTCGGAAACCGGCTAATCAGCCCAACTCATCCCTGCCGACTAACATGCCTCATCTCCGCTCATCCCACCTGTCCACGTTTGGTCCATATCCCTCTACACCTGTCCTATCCATGTAGCTGTCCGAAGTTGGTGACATTGCTTATTTTCAGACACTGTAGTCGACATCAAACAGTGCTTGTTTTGCACTGTCGCCCAATAATATTTCAATGCTGTTGGCAAAGTTATCCAGTTGGGTGCATGTTTTTTGCAATTTTCGATATTTGAAATGGGCTTCACCTTTCGGACAAGCTCATTTTAACATTTGATAAGTTAATTAAAAAAATCCAAGTAGTGAACATTCATTAATGATAGATGAAAAAACTCTTTCAACCTTCAGTTTGAAAATGTGACAAAGAAAGCATTCCTCACAAATCAGAAGGCTGAATCTCAAAGAACCCAGTTTGGGATATTTAAGGATCTCAAGGGCAATGTAAATAATTGTATTTCACCTGAGCATGTAGTTTTTGTACAAGTTTTAATTTGGCAATTCTGACAGTTTAGGTGGAAACGTTTTGAACTATTGTTTACATGTTCATTGTAAAACATTAAGATATTTCAGACCAGTTTAGTTTAGAGTTACAGCGTGGAAACAGGCCCTTCGACCCACCGAGTCTGTGCCGACCAGCGATTCCCCCACATATGAACATTATTCTACATACACTAATAAACCTAAACCAAGCAGATAACATCCATTGCCCTAACCGCACCAATCAACTTGCTGAAGTGTTTTAATTAGAAATTCAGTTTGGTGTGATTAATAGTCATGCTCTAGCATACCAGGGAGTAAAGGTTTGTTTTTTGCTGCAGATGTGATAATGCACATGTTTCAAACGCCAGTAATCCCTGAATTAGCTCAAGTGAATGAGAATGGCGGTGCTCCTGAAGATGATCAAATGCAGGTACAAGAGGGAGATTCCACAACATATTGTGAAAGGAATGGTAAGTCAGAATGAATTTCTCTCTGAATTTATTTTCATCATTCCAGCTATTTGAATTTGCCTGATTTCTTGGCTTGTGTTCTTTGATGGACTGCACTATAGAATTCAAGATCAATTGTGAGTTTGAACTAGTTTTAATTTGTTTGTCCCAATGATAAATTCCATTGAATTACTGTAATTGATGTCACACTAATTTTACAACGGTGAGTTTTCCCCTTTAAAATGAGGACTATTATCTCCTGGGTTCTAGTTTAGTGATGTGTGATAGAGTTCTGGTTAAAAGTTGTTTAGTGTCTTCGAGTCATACAGCACGGAAACAGACCCTTCAGTCCAACTTACCACTGCCGATCAACATGCCCTATTAAATTAGTCCCACATATCTGCAGTTGGCCCATATCCGTCTAATGCTTTGTTGGCCCATATCCTTCTAATCCTTTACTCTCCAAATAAGATTTGAATAGGTGCCTATTAGATGGGAGTAGCTTAAATGGAGCATCATGATCAGTATGGACAGTTTTCTACCTGGGTTTAAATTTTTTAAATTATATCTGCCCCAAATATCTTCTCTGGCAGCTTGTGCCATATACCCACCACCCTCTGTGTTGAAAAGGTTATTAAAATGTTCTCCCTCTCACCTTAAACCCATTTCCTCAGGTTTTTGATGCCCCTACTCTGAGTAAAAGACTGTGCATTCGCCTATCTATTCCCCTCATGATCTTATACACTTCTAAGATCACCCCTCATCCTCTGTAGTATTGTTATGGAGGTCATAAATGATAGGCCCATTTGGCCCATCAAGTCTACTCTGCCTTTCAATCATATCCCTCTCTACCCCATTCTCCTGCATTCTCCACATAACCTCTTACACCTGTACTAATCAAGAATCTATCTACCTCTGCCTTAAAAATATCCACTGACTTGGCCTCCACAGCCTTTTGTGGCAAAGAATTCCACAGTTTCACCACCCTCTGACTAAAGACATTTGTCCTCATCTCCTTCCTAAAAGAAGGTCCTCTAATTCTGAGACATCCTTCCTCTAGTCCTAGACCCATTTGTGGAAACATCCTCTCCATATCCACTCTAGCCAAGCCTTTCACTATTCTAGATTTCAATGAGGTCCCCCTCATACTTCTAAACTCCAACGAGTACAGGCCCAGTGCTGACAAGTGTTCATCATAGATTAACCTACTCATTCCTGGGATCATTTTTGTAAATCTCCTCTGGTCCCTCTCCAGAGACAGCACATCCTTCCTCGGATATGGTGCCCAAAATTGCTTACAATATTCCAAAGTGGCCTTGCCAGCACCTCATAGATCCTCAGCATTGCGTCCCTATTTTTGTATACAAGCCCTCTTCGAATAAATACTAGCATTGAGTTTGTTTTTGCTAGCTGTATGAGATCATGTGAGGAATAGATAGGGTAAATATACTTAGTCTTTTACCCGACGAGGAATAAAGAAAGAGGACATAGGTTTAAAGTGAAGGGGTGAAAGATTTAAAGGGAAGCAGTGATAGAGGGGTAATTTTTTTACCCACGTATATGGACGAGCTGTCGGAGGAGGTAGTTGAAGCAGGTTTAAAAACATATTTGGATAAGTGCATGGCTAGGAAAGGTTTAAAGATATGGGCTAAATGCAGGCAGGTGGGACGTTTATTTGGGGCATGTTGGTCGGTGTGGGCAAGTTGGGCCAAAGGGCTTGTTTCCATGTTGTATGACCATTTAACATGCTTCTGTTTCAAATTGCATCCTTCATTTTAGTGATATACATATCTATATGTATGTGTGTGTGTGTGTGTGTTTTGTTTGTTCATGTATAATCGCATCTTCTCAAAAAAACGACTCGCTTACGGTAAAAAATTCACATATTCCGGTAGACATTTTTCCCCTGAAGTCCGAAAACGCCTTATCTGAAAATGTCATGCTCTATTTCTCGAGTTATTAATGAAAATGTTCAAAAATACTATTGAACAATTTAAAATGTTTTTTACTTTAAAATCATTCCTCACAGCTTCCAACACACTTTGATACAAAGTTGCAAGGCAACACTGGCAGGAACACTGAACTTTTCAGCTCAATGGCATCTCACAGCATGTGCACCTGACATTTGCAACAATGTTGCCATCACAGCTCCTGGCAGGACAGGAGGGGGAGGGTCAATTGGTATTGCAATTGGGGATTGGGATGGGGTTTTCTCAACTCCAGTGCTGGGGGAGGCTCCAGACCTATGATCTTTGCTTAGGAGTGCTCAAAACTTACCTTTGGCAACGGGTTGAGTTGGAGGACCACGCCTCCCGTGGGGGATACGGGTAAGGGACGGGTGCGTTGGGGGAGCAGATCCAACAGGTCTGCACTTTGTCGAGAGATAAATAAAAATCAAGGTTTCTTGCCTAATCTACTACAGCAATCACACATGTCAGGCTTGATGGGGGGAGGGCAGGAGAATGGGGTTGGGAGGGGAAAGTAGTTCGGCCATAGTTGAATAGCCGAGTAGACAATGGGACGATGGCCTAATACTGCTATCGCTCATGAACTTATGAACATCCATAGATGTTCAATAAAGCTCCATAGATGCTGCCTCACCCAGTGAGTTTCTCCAGCACTTTGGTCTACCTTCGATTTTCCAGCATCTGCAGTTCTTTCTTGAAGAACTTATGAACATCACTGGATGCAACAGACAGTAGGGTCAGTAGGTCACGAGTTCAATGGGTTCGGCAGCGGATTAATGGTATTGTCTGGGTTAGATCTTGAGTTCACAGATCAGTTCACCACTGACTGATATTTCTTGTTTTTTTTATTTTTGTTTTCAGCGATTCCTTCAAATTCAAGTTGTTTTGAATGAGACCTAAACCTAGGCCTTGTCCACCAACCCTCTCATGTTCTGGCTTTTATGCAGAATTATGTGGAGACGTCAGGAAATTGGGATATGAAAGAAACCCTCAGGGAATAATAGACAACAGGTGCAGGAGAAGGCCATTCGGCCCTTCGAGCCAGCACTGCCATTCAATGTGATCAACCCAATCAGTACCCCGTTCCTGCCTTCTCCACATATCCCCTGACTCTTTAAGAGCCCGATCTAACTCTCTCTTGAAAGTATCCAGAGAACCCGCCTCCACAGATTCACAACTCTCTGCATGAAAAAGTGTTTCCTCGTCTCCGTTCTAAATGGCTTTCCCCTTAAACTGTGGCCCCTGGTTCTGGACTCCCCCAACATCAGGAACATGTTTCCTGCCTCTAGCGTGTCCAAAACCTTAATCTTATATGTTTCAATAAGATACCCTCTCATCCTTTTAAACTCCAGAGTATACAAGCCCAACCGCTCCATTCTCTCAGCATATGACAGTCCCGCCATCCTGGGAATTAACCTTGTAAACCTACGCTGCACTCCCTCAATAGCAAGAATGTCCTTCCTCAAATTAGAGGACCAAAACTGCACACAATACTCTAGGTGTGGTCTCACTAGGGCCCTGTACAACTGCAGAAGGACCTCTTTGCTCCTATACTCAACTCCTCCTTGTTATGAAGGCAAACATGCCATTCGCTTTCTTCACTGCCTGCTATACCTGTTTACTTTCATTGACTGATGAACAAGGATCCCAGCTACAAAGACAGATGTGTACAGCAATTCGTTCTTCCCCCGCACAATTAAAGCATGGAATAATCTCCACCCAACTATAGTTACCCAACCAGATGTAACTAATTTTAAAGTAGCTCTTTCTTCCCAATAACGTTTTCTGGCTTAAGCCCTCCATTCACCACCTCCAGTTTAAATTCCATTCGGAATATTTTGGAGGACCAAGAAACCAAGAAGGATCCCCAGATCTCATTGTACTTCCCCTATTCCCAACTTGACACCATTTAGATAATAATCTGATATTCCTGTTTTTGCTATCAAAGTGGACAACCTCACATTTATCCACATATAACTGCATCTGCCATGGATCTGCCCACTCACCCAACCTGTCCAAGTCACCCTGCATTCTCATAGCATCCTCCTCACAGTTCACACTGCCACCCAGCTTTGTGTCATCTTCAAATTTGCTAATGTTACTTTGAATCCCTTCATCTAAATGTATATTGTAAATAGCTGCGGTCCCAGCACCGACCCTTGCGGTACCCCACTAGTCACTGCCTGCCATTCTGAAAGGGACCCGTTAATCCCTACTCTGTTTCCTGTCTGCCAGCACTCTACACCCAATACCACGTGCCCTAATTTTGCCCACTAACCACCTATGTGGGACCTTATCAAATGCTTTCTGAAAGTCCCAGTACACTACATCCACTGGCTCTCCCTTGTCCATTTTCCTAGTTTCATCCTCAAAAAATTCTAGAAGATTAGTCAAGCATGATTTCCCCTTCGTAAATCCATGCTGACTCGTAAATCCATCCTGTTACTGCTATCCAAATGTGCGGCTATTTCATCTTTTATACTCTCCGTTCATTAGTGAGAGCCCTGCTTGGTGCTTTCTCATCAGTCTGGAGCACTGTGGAATGTTTTGTGTTATTTATCTTTGAATCTGTCACATTTTACTATTACTGTGTCTTTTTCCTTCAGCTAAAATTCAGAACTTGACTAATGTCTGGTGGTTTTTCACATGAATAATATCACTTTCTTTGCTTTTTCTCCAAGATATCCATCAATCCATGGAAAACTTGGGTATGAACTTAGCTCCACCTTCCACGGTGCCATTTTCTATCTTTGAAGATGATGCTGGTGCTGTAAAGAGGTATTGGAAACAATTTCTTAGAATCCTCGTTTGAAAATGTCTCGCTAGTTGGGTTGTTTAAGAAAGAACTGCAGAAGCTGGAAAAATCGAAGGTAGATTAAAATGCTGAGGAAACTCAGCGGGTGAGGCAGCATCTATGGAGAGAAGAAATAGGCGACGTTTCGGGTCAAGACGTGCTGAAGAAGGGTCTCGACCCGAAACGTCGCCTATTTCTTCTCTCCATTGATGCTGCTTCACCCGCTGAGTTCCTCCAGCATTTTTGTCTACCTTAGCTAGTTGGGTTTGTGCTTTGTTTAAATTAACATTCTTATGTTACAGCGTACAGAATACTTTGAAGTGTAAAACAATAGATTCAAGACCACTGGGAGAATTATGTGACAGACAAAGCGTGACCAGAAAAGAAAAGGTAAAGATTCTGATTTGTTGCCCAACCAGTTTAAATGTTGGTTCAAATGACATGTTCCTCCAAAGATGGGCTGGAATGCATCTTACTTGATTTAGCTGTACAGTGAGGTTACAATTCAACTGTTCCAACAGCAGAGAGAGCATGTGTTAGAAGGAACTGCAGATGCTGGTTTAAACTGAAGGTAGACACAAAAAGCTGGAGTAACTCAGCAGAACAGGCAGCAACTTTAGAGAGATGGAATGGGTGACATTTCGGATTGGGGCCCTTCTTCAGAAGGGTCTCGACTCGACAAATCACCCATTCCTTCTCTCCAGAGATGCTGCCGATCCCACTGAGTTCAGTCTACCTACAGCAGAAAGAACATTATTGCTAATTGAGCCAAACGTGACATAGTGCCAGAGCTGGTCGAACTGCTGCCTCGCAGTGTCAGACACCTATGTCTACTTTATAGAGTTTGGTTTAGAGATACAGAATGAAAACGGGTCCACGCTGACTAGTATCACCCGTTCACTCGAGTTCTACCTTATCCCACTTTCTCATCCACTCTCTATACATTAGGGGCAATGTTACAGAGGCCAATTAACCTACAAACCCACATATCTTTGGGATGTGGGAAGAGACCGAGCAGCCAGAGGAACCCCACAAGCTCAAGGGAAAATGCAAGCTCCACACAGACACAATACTGACATCAGATGCTGCTAGTGGAGTGTACGATTGTTCTCCCTGTGGCTGTGTGGATGCACATTATCCTCCCACATCCCAAAGACGGGCGATGTGTGGCATAAGTGGTCATATTAAGTTGTTCCTGGCATATCAGCGGCTGATAAATTCGGGGAGGAGTCGATCTGAACACGGGGAGATTTAAAAAAAAATCCGATGTAGGATTATTGCAAACAAGTTGCTGATGGTTAGCGTGGACTTAGTGGGTCGAAGGGCCTGTTTCTTAGCTGTCACTTCCATTTATGAAGTGCAAGAGAGGAAATTAATTTTAAAGGATACAAAATACTGGAGTAGCTCAGCGGGTCTGGCACTTCTCAACCCGAAACATCACCTATCCATGTTCTCCAGGAATGCTGCCTGACCCATTGAGTTACTCCAGCACTCTGCATCATTTTGTATATTAACCAGCAACTGCAGTTCTTATGTTTCAGAGATTACATGAAAATTATTTCAAGGATTCCGCAAGGGTAAAAAGGTTGAGAAACGCAAGTACAGACCAAATATTGGATGCATCTTGGTCAAGGATGCTTGAACATCACCTGAATAATTCTGTTGAAGTCATTCATAAATGAAGTTGCAAACTAGCATGTGTAACTGCAGATGCTGGTTTAAATCGAAGGTAGACACAAAATGCTGGAGCAAGTCAGCGGGTCGGGCAGCATCACTGGAGAGAAGGAATTCTGAAGATGGGTCTCAACCCGAAACGTCACCCATTCCTTCTCTCCAGAGATGCTGCCTGTCCGGCTGAGTTACTCCAGCATTTTGTGTCTATCTTCACAAACTAACATGACCCTCCTCATATTCCATTCATGATTGTATCTCACCTGTGATATTCAGTTAATATTTTCACAACTTTATTAGTATAAACCACTTTATGATGTCATATGGTCATTGTGATATAAAACTTCCCCCACCCCGACACTGAATAAAGAGTAAAGCATTCAAATCATTCATGTTGTTTATCACCTTCATGATTTCTCTGTAAAGGGGATTAGTAATGTGAAAATTGTCCCAATAAACTGGCAGTAATGCCATAATTCAATTGCTGGGAAAGTTGTATGTCATATGTAAATTTTGTTGTTATGTAATTTGCATTATAAACTAGTAATTTTATTTTTTCACCAACTTTTTTTCTAGGAAATAAATGATCAAGACCGATCTGTTTGGGCTGTGTTTGGGAACAAAACGCTGACGAGTTATCCAAATATTACTGAGGATCTTACCTTTACCGCAGCATTGGCATCAACTCCGTTCTATGGGGTACCACAGCATCCAAAGCGAGATTCGGAGGAATGTGGTGAAAGTAAGGTCCCCTTTTGTGGTGAAAGTCAACTTTAAGCGATGATTTGTGTACTGCAAACTTGTGTTTAGCCGGGAAAACCATGGTAGAAATGTAGTTATGAAACTATCGATATTCTTCCAGAAATCACGGAAATTAAAAATGATGGATTCACAGCTCGTCACAGCACAGGAGAAGAACACATTCAACTTGCCAAAGTCAGAAAACTTAGGTAGGAACTTCCAGCACCTAGAGTACTCCATTTTTCCTGAAATGTTGAGATTTAGTAACTTTTTAAAATCATTTGGTTACATTTATTAACCTTTGAATTTTCAGAGTAGATTAGTTTTTTCGGAGTAATGTACCTTGGGAACATTTTAGAATTATAATATGATATTTTCATAAATTGCATGACCAAAGATGAGGAAAAAACTGTTTCTCAATCCAAACAGATTTTATTGGTGTGATTATTATGTATTTTTCCTCGACCAACACCATCCCTTTGTCCCTATCCCCAAACTTTTATTTTATACAGTTCAATCCAGGAACTAGGCTTGGAAGCGGCCAATCACTTATCAGTCCCTGCCTTTGACTCTAACACAAATCGTGATGCATCTGAGGAATGTCAGACGGTTGAGGAGGGACTAGAGCTGTCCACACTGCCTAGCCATGAAGAATACCTGGACAGTCTCATACCTGAACAGTCATTTTATTGTCTAGATGAAATGCACAGCAGTGATCTAAAGTTTGATGAGGAGCTGAATGAGACTTCAACAGAGCCTGGTAAATCTGAGTGAGCACCTCATGCTTCCGACAGGTGGGGGGGGGGGGGGGGGGGGGGGGAGATTTGGTGCCTGTTTATGAGGCTCTTACTGATGTAACTGCCTTTAACTCCATCAGAATCTGTTTCACTTTCAATGAGCAATGGTGGTAATACTTTTTTTTGTTTCTGTGTCCCGTTCCTTTGAATTATTCTTAAACCGTGCCCTAAAGTACGTCTTTAGTATAAAAATGTTCAAGGCGTTGTAAACAAGGAAAAGAGACACAGAATGCTGGAGTAACTCGGTGGGGGGAGGGGGGGGGGACGGGGCACACAGGCAGCATCTCTGGATAGAAGGAATGGGTGACGTTTTGGGTCACGACCTTCAGACTGAGAGTCAGGGGAGATGGAAACAGGGATATGGAAGGGTAAGGTGTGAAAAAAAAGAGATCAAAAAGGGCGAAAATTAATAAAACTAGAATAGATTGTTAGTTTGGGAAAGGTGACAATGAGGCATCCAAATTAAAATTTAATCAGGAGGGCACTCAAACTAGTCAGAGAACTGACTTTAATTTCTGGGGTTTATTTAGGACATTTGCCAGTACAGGTGCACAACCTTTTATCCGAAAGCCTTGGGACCAGACACTTTTCGCAATTCAGAATTTTTCGGCTTTCGGAATGGAAGATTTTTAGCGTAGATTTTAACGGCTGGCTCAGTGGTAGAGTGCTCGGCTCATATCCGCAAGGTCGCGAGTTTGCGCCTCGATCCCGGCAGTTACTCGATCGCGAGTTTGAGTCTTCAATGTAGTTTTTTCTTGCAGAATAGGAGAGAATAGGGAGGGTTAGGCTGGGATCATTCTCTGCGAGATAATCTTAGTGTGGGAGACAAGTGTAGGAGAGGTGTACTGACTGTATGGGCAGAACTTTGGAAGTGATTGCCCACCATTCTCAAAAGCCGCTGTGTCTCCCTGTCCCTCCAACTCCAGAGGAATCCGCTGCCCGATGGGCCGCTACGGCGACAAGTGGCAGTTTGCCCACAGCCCGAGCTGCGCCCCCTCATCCGCAACCCGGGTTCCTCTGGAGTTGGAGCGGGGCTGGGCTAGAGTTGTTGCTGGCTGTGAGTCTCTGGGATCTCCGTGCTTGCAGTGGGCCTGGGGGTCGGTGTCCCGATGAGGGGGCGCAGCTCGGGCTGTGGGCGAACTGCCACTTGTCGCCGTAGCGGCCCATCGGGGAGCGGCTTCTGGTGGTCCTGACGTCTCTCGGCTCCTGTCCAGGGGGACGGCCGGAGACGTCAGGACCAACAAGAACCCGCTCCCCGATGCACCGCTACAGCGACAAGTGGCAGTTCGCCCACAGCCCGAGCTGCGCCCCCTCATCCGCAACCCGGGTTCCTCTGGAGTTGGAGCGGGGCTGGGCTAGAGTTGCTGCTGGCTGTGAGTCTCTGGGATCTCCGTGCTTGCAGTCGGTGTCCCGTTGGTCCTGACGTCTCCGGTCACCCCCCTGGACTGGAGCTGAGACTGGGAACTGTACCGCCCTTGCCCCCTCCCTCTGCAACTGCAAACAACTCCACAGTTCCCAGTCTCGGCTCCTGTACAGGGGGGTGGCCGGAGACGTCACAGCCCGAGCTGCGCCCCCTCATCCGCAACCTCAAGACCAAGACGCACCTTGCACACCATCAGCTTCGGTCCCTACGGGGAGCGTGTTCCTCTGGAATTGGAACGGGGCTGGGCTGCTGCTGGCTGTGGGTCTCTGGGATCTCCGTGCTTACAGTGGGCCTGGGGGTCGGTGTCCCGTTGGTCCGGACGTCTCCGGTGATTGGCACTAGCTCCGACGTGAAGACAGTGCAAAGCCCCCGCGCCGGTGCAATGGGCGGGGAGCTGGAGAGGGGAGGGAAGGGGTCACACATATGGCCTGGAAGCAGAGGGGTGTAGGTGGGGTGAAACTTAAGGGAGCGACAATTTGCTGCTGCTTGCCCGCTGAGTTAAAAAGTTCAAGATACAAGATTCAATTTAATTGTCATTTGGACCCCTTGAGGTCCAAACGAAATGCCGTTTCTGCAGCCATACATTACAAACACATAGACCCAAGACTCAACATAATTTACATAAACATCCATCACATTGCTGTGATGGAAGGCCAAAAAAACTTATCTCTCCACTGCACTCTCCCCCCCCCCATGTCAGAGTCAAAGTCAAAGCCCCCGGCTGGCGATGGCGATTGTCCCGCGGCCATTAAAGCCACGCCGGGTGGTGCAAGGTCGCACACCGGGTCTTGGTGTTAGAGCCCCCGGCGTGCGCTCGCAGAGTCCCGCGGCCATTCCAAGCCGCGCGGGGCGGTGATGTCAGGCCCCGCTCCAGGAGCTCTTCGACCCCACAACTCGGGCGGGGGAAGTCGCCGTTGCGAGAGCCCTGAAAAGCGGTCTCCCTCCAGGGACCCGCGGGCTCCCGGTGCCGCCGTCCACAGTCCTGCCGTTGGAGCCTCCGACTCTCCGGTCGGGCCGCAGCAGCAGCAGCGCTCCTCCACCGCTCCACCCGCTCCGGACTCGGCCAGCCCCGCGACGGTGAGTTGTAGCACCAGAGTCCCCGGCTTCTTCCTGTTGGAGGCCGCTCCTCGTTGCGGCCCCAACGACAACGGAAACCCGACGAGAAAAGGTCGGGTCTCCCGTGCAGGGAGAGATTTAAAAAGTTTCCCACCCCCCCCCCCCCCCCCCCCACACACACACACAACACACCCCAAAAAAATAACAAAAAACTACATTAAAACACAGACAGAAAAATAATAAAACGCGGACAGACTGCAGAGGCCGCTGCTGACCGGAGTCGCGCCGCCCACCGATATGCAAGACTCACGATCCACTGTGTATCGTGAGTCTACCGTGGGAACTTTTTAACTCAGCGGGCAGGCAGCAGCAGATTGTCAATTATTAACCCTCATGCGCAATATACCCTCACCTTCTCTTTTATGAATGGGGATTTAGTTCCCCTTTCTTCGAGGACCGACCGGAGGTTCCGCTGTCACCTCTGCGGGCCGCCCTCGGTGAACGTTTTCAAGGACCTTTCTTCAAGGACTGAAAAAATGTCGCTATTCGGAGGTTTTCGTTATTTGGAACTTCGGATAAAAGGTTGTGCACCTGTACTTGGTTTCATTCAAAATAGTAATATGAGCAGCTCGATGGTGTAGCAGTAGAGCTACTGCATTACAGCACCAGAGACCCGGGTTCCATCCTGACTATAGGCTTGTCTGTATGGACTTCGTACCTTCTCCTCGTGACCTTAGTGGGTTTTCTCGGAGATTGTCGGTTTCCTTCCACACTCTAAAGACGTACAGGTTTGTTGGTTAATTGGCTTGGTATATTTTTTAAAATGTCAATTGTCCCCAGTGTGTGCAGGGCCAGTGTTATTGTGTGGAGGTCGCTAATCGTTGCGGGTTCGGTGGGCCGCACTGTATCTCTAAACTATGCAGCATTGCAGAGCTCAGCGTTTACTGGGTGATTGGTGATGCTTTATCATTAAAAAATTATACATCTATAAAATAAAGGAAAAAGAAGCGACTAAAATTGGAAAAATGCTGGAAATACACGTGTGAATCGCAGGAGGCAGGGAAAAATGTTTCACTTTGGCACGTGGGATTTGCTGGAAAATCGAAGGTAGACAAAAATGCTCGAGAAACTCAGCGGGCAACCCGAAACGTTGCCTTTTTCCTTCGTTCCATAGATGCTGCCTCACCCGCTGAATTTCACCAGCATTTTTGTCTACCTTCCTGTTTGTCAATGATCCTAACTACTACGTGACCTGGAGTGTTTTCACCTCAACGACTATGAGTGCCTCCATCTTGTTTGAAAATAAAGCATATTTACTCTGTGGTTCTTGTATATATCACCAGTGACAAGTCGTGTTGTTAATCTACAACTGTGTACTATTTATAAATACCTGTTGCTCCTCTTCAGTGTAAACTTCATTTCAGGCTACTGTTGGGCATTCGGTATTGGCTCTGGCCCTCATCTGGACGTTGCTAAATGATCAGTCCAGATAGCGTGAAATTAAATTCAATAGATTGGGACATTATTTCACACTTGCTGGATAGTTGAATTTGTCATTGTCTTTTTGTCCAGTCTACCAATGTCTTTACTTGCAAATGTTGGTGTGCAATCTGTGTATCGCAGTGAAATATGTCTGCATTTGAGAACATTGTCTTGTAGTTATTTATTCCAATTGTTTGAGTTATGTGGCAGCTTTTAATAATATGAACAATTTATTATCAAAAAGCATCTATACAAAACCGAATGTTTGAAATATGTTTGTTTCTTCAGTTCACCCCATTATTTCCTTACTCTTTAAGTCTATGCTTGCCATATCTTTAAGTAACTGCATATTTTTCAGAATGTTCACCCATTTAGTAATCTCTTTAAACAATATTGACCACTAAGTGGTAAGTGGTCTTTAAATATCACCCATACCTTTTCTTGCCTCAAGTCTACAATTGTTTTAAGCTTTAATAAAATGCTGTTTGGGCATTGTTTGTAATCAACTATAATTACACTAATATTGCACTACAACATACTTTTGGCACGTCGTCCTGGAGAGAACCTTTCACTGCCCTCAGTTTAGTTTGAAGATACAGCCCGGAAACAGGCGCTTCAGCCCACAGAGTCCGCGCCGACCAACAATCCCGCACATTAACACTATCCTACACACACTAGGGACAATTTACATTTACACCAAGCCAATCAACTTACAAACATATATGTTTTTGGAGTGGGAGAGGAAACCGAAAATCTCAGAAAACCAACGCGGGAGAACGTACAAACTTGGTACAAACAGCACCTGTAGTTGGGATCGAACCTGGGTCTCTGGCGCTGTAAGGCAGCAACTCTAATGCTGCGCTACCGTGCCGTCCCACATCACAAGCTACCTGCAGCAGATCACTAGCTACCGTGGATTCTTAGAGCAGCTTGTATTGGAGCCGACCAGAGAGAAGGCAACTCTGGATGTAGTGTTGCCTAATGAACCTGATTTAATCAGGGAACTCACGGTAAAGGATGTACTGACCATAATATGATAGGTTTTCACCTGCAATTTGAGGGGGAGAAGGTTAAATAAGAAATGGCAGTGATGCAGTTGAACAAAGGGGACTATGAAGGCATGAGACAGGAGCTGGCCAAGGTCGACTGGAAAAGGATCCTAGCAGGAATGACAGTGGAACAGCAATGGCAGGAATTTCTGGGCATAATCCGGAAGATGCAGGATCATTTCATTCCAAAGAGGAAGAAAGATTCTAAGGGGAGTAAAAGGCAACTGTGGCTCACAAGGGAAGTTAGGGATGGAATAAAAAGAATAAGTGTATAACATAGCAAAGAGTAACGGGAAGCCAGGGGATTGGGAAACTTTCAAAGGACAACAGCACAAAAATGGCACTACAAGGTGAAAAGATGAAGTACGAGGGTAAGTTGGCCAAGAATATGAAGAAGGATAATGAAAACTTCTTTAGGTATGTTAAGATAAAAAGATGTCAAGACTAATGTGGGTCCCTTGAAGGCAGAAACGGGTGACATTATTATGGGGAGCAAGGAAATGGCAGAAGTGTTGAACAGGTACTTTGGTTCTGGCTTCACTAAGGAAGACACAAACAATTTCCCAGATGTACTGGAGGACAGAGGATCTAGGGAGACAGAGGAATGAAAGAAATTTGCATTAGGCTAGAAATAGCTTTGGGTGGACTGATGGGACTGAAGGCTGATAAATCCCCAGGGCCTGATGGTCTGCATCCCAGGGTACTCAAGGAGGTGGCTCTAGAAATTGTGGACGCATTGGTGATCATTTTCCAATGGTCTATAGATTCAGGATCAGTTCCTGTGGATTGGAAGGTAGCTAATGTTATCCCACTTTTCAATGAAGGAGCAAGAGAGAAAACGGGGAATTACAGACCAGTTAGCCTAACATCGGTGGTGGGAAAGATGCTGGAGTCAATTGTTAAAGAGGTAATAATGGGGCATTTGGATAGCAGTAAAAGGATTGTTCCAAGTCAGCATGGATTTATGAAAGGGAAATCATGCTTGACTAATCTTCTGGAATTTCTTGAGGATGTGACAAGTAAAATGGATGAACGGGAGCCAGTGGATGTAGTGTATCTGGACTTTCAGAAAGCCTTTGATAAGGTCCCACACAGGAGATAAGTGGGCAAAATTTGAGCACATTGTATTTGGGGGTAGGGTATTGACATGGATAGAGAATTGAATGGCAGACAGGAAACAAAGAGTAGGAATAAATGAGTCCCTGTCAGAATGGCAGGCAGTGGCGAGTGGAGTGCCGCAAGGCTCGGTGCTGGGGCCGCAACTATTTACAATATACTGTATACTGTAATGATTTAGATGACAGGATTAAAAGTGACACTAGCAAATTTGCAGATGGCACAAAGCTGGGTGGCAATCAGAACTGCGAAGAAGATGCTATGATGATGCAGGGTGACTTGGACAGGTTGAGTGAGTGGACAGATGCATGGCAGATGCAGTATAATGTAGATAATTGTGAAGTTATCCACTTATCGGCAAGAACAAGGAAGATTATTATCTCAATGATGTCAGGTTAGGAAAAAGGGAAGAACAACGAGATCTGGGTGTCCTTGTTCACCAGTCACTGAAAGTCTGAAGAAGGGTTTCAGCCCGAAACGTTGCCTATTTCCTTTGCTCCATAGATGCTGCTGCACCCGCTGAGTTTCTCCAGCCTTTTTGTGTACCTTCGATTTTCCAGCATCTGCAGTTCCTTCTTAAACACTGAAAGTATACTTGCAGGTACAGCAGGCAGTGAAGAAAGCTAATGGCATGTTGGCCTTTATAACAAGAAGATTTGAGTATAGGAGTAAAGAGGTCTTTCTGCAATTGTACAGGGTCCTTGTGAGACCACATCTGAAGTATTTTGTGCAGTTTTGGTCTCCTAATTTGAGGAAGGACATCCTTGATATTGACGCAGGGCAGAATAAGTTCACGAGGTTAATCCCCAGAATGGCGGGACTGTCATATGAGGAAAGATTGGAAAGACTGGGCTTATACTCACTGGAATTTAGAAGGATGAGAGAGAATCTTATGGAAACATATAAAATTATAAAAGTACTGGATCAAGCTTAGTTGCAGGATAGCTTGACAGGGGAGTCCAGAACCATGGGTCGCAGTATAAGAATAAAGGGGAGGCCATTTAAGACTGAGATGAGACAAAACATTTTCACTCAGATGGTTGTGGATTTGTGGAATTCTCTACCACACAAGGCAGTGGAGGCCAAATCACTGAATTAATTTAAAATAGAGTTAGATAGAGCTCTAGGGGCTAATGGAATCAAGGGATATGGGGAGAAGGCAGGCACAGGTTACTGATTGTGGATGATCAGCCATGATCACAATAAATGGTGGTGCAGGCTCAAAAGGCCAAATGGCCTCCTCCTGCGCCTGTTTTCTATGCATCAGAGCTCATTCCAGTGTGGTCTCTGCATACTGGTGACTATCTGGAACCGTGCAACAGATCAATAGGTGTTGTAATCCAACCCCCAGGGTCATCAGGTGTCCAAGCCACAACTGAAAATTAAATTGTTGAATGTTTTGCTATTCTCAATCAAATATATCTCTAATTCAATAGCTCCTTCACACATGCAAAGATTGGACTCCATGATGTGTCCATTTTATTGTGGTTCCCTGGCTGCATAGATAGCATAGTGGAAGAAGTTGCTAGTCCATGCACTCCCCAGAGATGGTCTTAGGCATTTGCCCAGTGGGAACGAGATCTTGTCCAACAGAATAACGGGCATCCAGATGAAAGATTTGTTTTGTGATTTTTTTTTTTGGCTGGAATAGATCATTAAACATAGAAACGTAGAAAATAGATATCTGTACACTTTGGTTTCCTAGTTTTGGGCTCCTAATTTGAGGAAGTAAATTCTTGCTATTGAGGGAGTGCAGCGTAGGTTCAATAGAAACATAGAAAATAGGTGTAGGAGGAGGCCATTCGGCCCTTCGAGCCAGCACCGCCATTCATTGTGATCATGGCTGATTGTCCCCAATCAATAACCCGTGCCTGCCTTCTCCCCATATCCCTTAATTCCACTAGCCCCTAGAGCTCTATCTAACTCTCTCTCAAATCCATCCAGTGACTTGGCCTCCACTGCCCTCTGTGGCAGGGAATTCCACAAATTCACAACTCTGAGTGGAAAAGTTTTTTTTTTTTCTCACCTCAGTGTTAAATTGCCTCCCCTTTATTCTAAGACTGTGGCCCCTGGTTCTGGAACTGTGCCCCCCTGGTTCTGGAACTGTGGCCCCTGGTTCTGGAACTGTGCCCCCCCCTGGTTCTAGAACTGTGGTCCCTTGGTTCTGGAACTGTGGCCCCTGGTTCTGAAACTGTGGCCCCTGGTTCTGGAACTGTATCCCCCTGGTTCTGAAACTTGGCACCTTGGTTCTGGAGTGTGGCCCCTGGTTCTGGAACTGTGGCCCCTGGTTCTGGATTGCCTCTCTTAATATTTTTTTATCTGAAGGGTGCAGTGTTACTTTAGGAATTTTTGGAATCCATTAAGCTCTTTGTTCTATTTTGGTACAGTCAAAATCATGAATTATATGACCAAAAGTGTACCACTTCAAATACTGATTCAAATTAACCATAAAATAATAACTGATTTTCTATCTGTCTTTCTAGGTGTAATCATTAGAAACCCTTGGAATAAGGATCTTATTAGAGAACTCCTGTCGAATCTAACCAAACCATTGAGTTCGTACTCTTCTTTTATGACTTGGAAGGGCAACATGCCTGTTGTCAGGCCAAAAAACAACCTTCGCTTGGGTAAGTTTAAGAAGGAACTGCAGATGCTGAAAAATCGAAGGTAGACAAAAATGCTGGAGTAACTCAGCGGGTGAGGAAGCATCTATGGAGCGAAGGAAAAAGGCAACGTTTCGGGTCGAGACACAACTTCAGACTGAAGAAGGGTCTCGACCCGAAACGTTGCCTTTTTCCTTCGCTCCAGAGATGCTTCCTCACCCGCTGAGTTTCTCCAGCATCTTTGTCTCCGTTCGCTTGGGTAAGAGTCAAGAGTGTACCATTGTCTTATGTATCGACAGCAGAACAATTAAATTCTTATTTTGCAGCATGTCACGTCAAGAAAAGTTGAGTGTTTTATTGTCATATATGCCCTGCAACAGGACAATAGATATGTGAACATAGTACTGGGAAAAAAACATAATGAACAACAAAAAATGTTTCAATATATATTTATTATATGTAAAACGAACAGACAGATTAACAGTAATAGTGTTTATTAAAAATAATGTCCCCATGCCTAATGCAATAATATGCAGATATATATATAATTCCACATTTACACCCACCTTGCGCCATTTTCCTCTTTCCATCCCCGAGTCCTTCATTTCCCTTTTATACACTCTTTCTTCCCTCCCCAAACCTCCGCGGTTCCTCTTCCACCCATATCCCTCCTTTTGGCTCTACATTTCTAAAGACAATAGGTGCAGGAGTAGGCCATTCGGACCTTCGAGCCAACACCGCCATTCAATATGATCATACCTGATCATCCATAATCAGTTCCTGCCTTCTCCCCATATCCCCTGATTCCGCTATCTTTAAGAGCCCAATCTAGCTCTCTCTTGAAAGTATCCAGAGAACCGGCCTCACAACACAGACTCACAACTCTCTGTAAGAAAAAGTGTTTCCTCGTCTCTGTTCTAAATGGCTTGCTCCTTATTCTTAAACTGTGGCCCCTGGTTCTGGACCCCCCCAACATCGGGAACATGTTTCCTACCTCTAGCATGTCCATACCCTTAATAATCTTATATGTTTCAATAAGATCCCTCTCATCCTTCTAAACTCCAGAGTGTACAAGCCCAGCCGCTCCATTCTCTCAGCATATGACAATCCCGCCATCCTGGGAATTAACCTTGTAAACCTACGCTGCACTCCCTCAATTGCAAGAATGTCCTTCCTCAAATTAGGGGACCAAAACTGCACACAATACTCCAGGTGTGGTCTCACTGGGGCCCTGTACACCTGCAGAAGGACCTCTTTGCTCCCATACTCAACTCCTCTTGTTATAAAGGCCAACATGCCATTCGCCTTCTTCACTGTCTGCTGTAAATATAGCATTTCCCTCCTATTCTCTCTTTATATGACCTTTTGAATCCATTTCACCTCTAGCCTTTGTCACCATCTCCATCCATCTGCCAATCCATGTTTAGTGCAAGGAAATTGTTATCTTGATTCATTCAGATTGTGGGACACGGATTTCTAACGGTCGTAGTGTGATACAGTGTGGAAACTTCAGCCCAGCTTGCCCACACCGGCCAACATATCCCAGCTACACTAGTCCCACCTGCCTGCATTTGGTCCATATCCCTCTAAACCTGTCCTATCCATGTACCTGTCTAAATGTTTATTAAATGTTGGGATAGTCCCAGCCTCAACTACCTCCATCTAACAGCTTGTTCCATACATACACCACCCTTTGTGTAAAATGGTCACGGCAATGGTCAAGAAACCATTCAAATCTGGGTAATTTCAGGAAGGATAAGGGAAGCCAGCAATTATCCACGTCTGGGAATGTAAAAGAATCAAAATAAAGGAGAAATCCTGAAGCTAAAAGATGTTAGTGGGAAGGTGGTGGTGTGAAAATATGGGATGGATAGATGGATGGATGAGGAGGCCATTCGGCCCTTCGAGCCAGCACCGCCATTCATTATGATCATGGCTGATCGTCCCGAATCAATAACCCGTGCCTGCCTTCTCCCCTTATCCCTTGATTCCACTAGCCTCTAGAGCTCTATCTAACTCTCTCTTAAATCCATCCAGTGATTTGGCCTCCACTGTTCTCTGTGGCAGGGAATTCCACAAATTTCTATGCTTGCTGACCTTCATTGAATAGGGCTATAACAAATATAGCATTACATTTGCTTCAATAAATTGTAGTGTTGAGATCTTAACACTATTGAAAGAGTGCCACTGCCCAATGAATATATGTTTAAGAAGGCACTGCAGATGCTGGAAAAATCAAAGGTAGACAAAAATGCTGGAGAAACTCAGCGGGTGAGGCAGCATCTATGGAGCGAAGAATTAGGTGACGTTACGGGTCGAGACTCTTGAAGGTGAGGCAACATCTATGGAGCGAAAGAATAGATGACGTTTCGGGTCGAGACCCTTTGGGTCTCGACCCGAAACGTCACCAATTCCTTAGCTCCATAGATGTTGCTTCTCCAGCTGAGTTTTTCCGGCATTTTTGTCTACCTTTGGTTTTTCCAGCATCTGCATTTCCTTCTTAAACATATATTCAATTAAAATAGGGTCTCGACCTGAAACATCACCTATTCCTTCGCTCCATAGATGTTGCCTCACCCGTTGAGTTTCTCCAGCATTTTTGTTTTTTGTCTACCTTTAATTGAATATATGTTCACCACCGATTTTCAGGCAACTGTTGATCGGGCACCTCGTTTAATCCGACCTAAATTATGAGAGGCAATAGACAATAGGTGCAGGAGTAGGCCATTCAGCCCTTCGAGCCAGCAATGTGATCATGGCTGATCATCTCCAATCAGTACCCCATTCCTGCCTTATCCCCATATCCCCTGATTCCGCTATTTGAAATCAGTCAGAAAGGCTCTGGAACTAAGGGTGCCGAAAAATCAGTGGTGGACCTGGATTGCTTGATTTGATTCTCTTTCTTTGTATGTCAAGATTTTACCTGGTGGTAGAATTTATGCGTAGTGAGTGTAAAATTACTTTTTATACCCCCCTCCTACCTCCAACATCTCTTTGCATTTAGGAAATGAAATGTACCAGGTTTCATATCTACTCGGAGAGGGCTCCTTTGCTCATGTCTACCAAGCCACACTCTTGGATATGAATAACCTGTCTGATGTGAAAAACCAGCACAAAGTCAGCTTAAAAGTGAGTCCAATTAATTTATTACAATCTTAGGTTCTTCTCAATAGAAATGAACTTGGGTTTAGTTTGACTTGGCTTTTGGTACTTTCAATGCACTTACTTCCTCTTGTGTTCCTGGATTAACAGGACAATGCCACACCCTGGTATTTTTGGTTCTCATGTAATGTCCTAGATTTTGTGGCAATTTGTAAAATACACAATGCTGGAGTAGCTTAATGGGTCAGTCAACATCTCTGGAGTGAATGGGCAGACAAAGCTTTCATGTGGTTAGAGCAGAATTTGACCATTCAGCCCATTAACCCTACTCCATCATTCAATCATGGCTGATCTATTTTACCCTCTCAACCCCATTCTCCTGCCTTCTCCCCATGATGCCTGACACCCTTACTAATCAAAAATCTATCAATCTCTGCCTTAAAAATATCCTTTGACTTGGTATCCATATCCATCTGTGGCAATTAATTCCACAGATTTACCATCCTCCGACTAAAGAAATTCCTCCTTATCTTCCTAAAGTTGCATCCTTTTATTCTAAGGCTATGATCTCTGGTCCTAGACTCTCCCACAAGTGGAAACATCATAGAGTGATACAGTGTGGAAACAGGGCCTTCGGCCCAATTTGCCCACACTGGCTAATAGGTCCCAGTTACACGAGTCCCACCTGCCCGCGTTTGGTCCATATCCCTCCAAACCTGTCCTATCCATGTACCTGTCTAAATGTTTCTTAAAAGTTGGGATAGACCTAGCCTCAACTACCTCCTCTGGCAACTTGTTCCATACACCCACCACCCTTTGTGTGGAAAGAGTTACCCCTCAGATTCCTATTAAATATTTTCCCCTTCACCTCAAACCTATGTCCTCTGGTCCTCGATTCACCTACTCTGGCCAAGAGACTCTGTGCATCTACCCGATCTATTCCTCTCATGATTTTATACACCTCTATAAGATCACCCCCCCAGCCTACTCAACCTCTCCCTACAGCTCAGACCCTCTAGTCCTGGCAACATCCTCATAAATCTTCTCTGAACCCCTTCCAGCTTAACAACATCTTTCCAATGACATGGTGCCTAGAAAGGAACACAAAACTCTAACTGCGGTCTCACCTCCTTTTGTTGTCTTATACAACTCCAAAATGGCCTCCAAACTTCTATGCCCAATACTCTGACTGATGAAGGCTAATGTACCAAAAGACATTTTGACCACCTTATCTACCTACGGCTTAACTTTCAAGGAACCATGCACCTGTACTCCTAGATCCCTCTGCTCTACAACATTCCCCAGAGGCCTACCATTCACGGTGTAGGTCCTGCCCTTGTTAGACGTCCCAAAATGCAACACCTCACACTTCTTTGTATTAAATTCCATCAACCATTCCTCAGCCCACTCGATCAAGATCCTGCTGCAATTGTTCACAATCATTTTCACTATCTGCAAAACCACTCACTTTTGTATCATCAACAAACTTGCTAATCTTGCCTTGTATGTTCTCATCCAAATCATTGATGTAGATGACAAACAGTAATGGGCCCAGCGATCTAACCTTCCAGAGCAATCTACCATGTGGAACCTTGTCGAATGCCTTACTGAAGTCTATGTACACAACATCTACAGCTCTGCCCTCATCAACCTTTTTGGTCACGTCTTCAAAAAAGATCAATCAGATTTGTGAGACACGACCTCCCACGTACAAAACCATGCTGACTATCCCTGATCAGCCCTTGCCCATCCAAATGCCTGTATATCCTATCCCTCAGAATACTCTCCAGGAACTTTACAACTACAGATGTTCTCACTGGCCTATAGTTCCCAGCATTTTCCCTGCAGCACTTCTTGAATAGAACATTTGCCACCCTCCAGTCTTCCGGCACCTCCTGTATATAAAGATGACTTGCAAATTGCAGCCAGGGCTCCCACAATTTCCTCTCTAGTTTCCCACAATGTCCTCGGATATATCAGATCAGGCCCTGGAGATTTGCTACCTTCATGCACGATAGTACCTTCAGTACTTCTTCGATGGTAACACTGACTGTTCTCAAGACACTTCCATTGTCTGCCTCAAGTTCCTCCATCCTACTATCTTGTATACTCATTGAGGACCTTGCCCATCTCCTTTGGCTCCTCACAATGGTGACCGCTTTAATTCCTGAGAGGTCCCACTCTCTCTCTCTAATTACCCCTTTCCTCCTTATGTATTTATAACATCTCTTGGGATTGTTCTTAGTGCTATCTGCCAGAGCTATCGACAAGTTGGACCAAAGGGCCTGATTCTGTTGTATGACTCATTGTTGTACTTCTCAGCGATTTATGAAGGACAAACCATATCTGATATACAAACATCACTTTATCCATTTCATAAGATGTCAGTCTGAACTTTTAAATGGTCCGTACCAAAATAGTAACTGATG
Source organism: Leucoraja erinaceus (assembly GCF_028641065.1). Lineage (NCBI taxonomy): Eukaryota > Metazoa > Chordata > Chondrichthyes > Rajiformes > Rajidae > Leucoraja > Leucoraja erinaceus. Next base: position 65,027 of record NW_026576353.1, read on the forward strand.
CGCTACTTAGCATCATATTGCGATAATGTACTGAGATGGCTGCTATATTAAATAAAATAATAAATAATAGACATTAGGTGCAGGAGTAGGCCTTTCGAGCCAGTACCGCCATTCACTGTGATCATGGCTGATCATCCACAATCAGTACCCTGTTCCGGCCTTCTCCCCATATCCCTTTGCTATCTTTAAGAGCTCTATCTAACTCTCTTGAAAGCATCCAGAGAATTGGCCACCACTGCATTCTGAGGCAGAGAATGCCACAGATTCACAACTCTGGGTGAAAAGGTTTCTCCTCATCTCCGTTCTAAATGCCCTACCCCTTGTAGCGGCAGATTTTTCAAATCTTTCAGGAAATTAACTCCCTAGCCACTAATTGGGTGAGACGGGATAAGGGGAATATCTTCGGTACGCATGCAAGCTGCCTCAGAGACCTTCAGAGCTTCTAGTTTCATAAAGCTTCAGCACACAGTCTTTTAATGAATATTTTCTTTATTGTAGATATAAAACAGTAAGATACATCCAAGGTTTTCCGACTTATTCCGACAATCTTCTTCGAACTCCAGCTCATTACTTCAGATACTAGAAAACTCCTCGTGTCTCCATGCTTCACATGATCTTGACATGTGGCTTGACATGCTCGACATGTGGCTTGACATGGTCGAAGGATTAACCTTCTCCCTCCTCACTCCAAAACGAATCTAACCCACTAAACTACCACGCAAGCAGTTAAGCTGCATAAACACGCCCAAAGACACGTCATAAATCCCACCCACATTATAACGGGCAGTCTAAAATTTAAAGGAACATGCCATCCGCAATGACATGCAAAACGGGCCAAATGGCCACTACATACCGGCCCCTAATTGTTCCGAATACATAATGAGGCAATTACCAATAAACATCAAAAAAGTGGCCATAAAGGCTTAACATACATCAAAATCAAAATCAAAAGATCAGGGAATAGAACCCTGTAGCTCCTCGTCGGGAAATCAAACCCCGATCTCCCGCGTGCTAGGCGTGGATACTAACCACTATACTAACGAGGAAAAAATAGCATGCACTATATATCTGCAATCACAATTCTTTATCGACTCTTCCATCTTCGCTTTCGCCTTCTAGAAGCAAGCACAACTTAGTTATTGGTCTTATTAAAACATTGTTTTTTGTTTTCAGTCGCACCATACGCACCAAACCCTGAACATCAGGCATGATTTCTAGTATTCTTCCCATTAACCAAGAACCTCGAGATGCTGTAGAGTCAGCCACCAACACAATGTCGCCTGGAACAAAGTTCCTTTTAATCCTTAGCCATCGTTGTCGTTCTTGGATTAAAGGCAAATACTCTTGTATCCATCTCCTCCAAAAAAGATTTGCCATATATTGTACTTGCTTCCATCTACGTTTCATATACAAATCCTCTTTTACAAAAAGCCCAGGTGGAAGTGTTGGATTGGTTTTCAGCAGAAGAATATGATTTGGTGTGAGTACTTCCAGGTCATTAGGATCATCAGAACTTTTCGTAATAGGTCGATCGTTTAAAATCGCCTCAGTTTGTAACCCTTCATCATCCAAAATTTGTTGTCTAAGAACGGAGCGCAGCACATTTCGTACCATACGAATTAATCGTTCCCAAATACCGCCATGATGGGAACCCATTGGAGGATTAAAGTTCCATTTTATGCCTTGTTGAAGCATAGTATATTGGATTTTATCCTGATTTAAGTCTTTGTGCCTTTTTTAGTTCCCTATCCGCTCCAACGAAATTCGAACCATTATCCGATCTTAACGAAGTAACTTGACCCCGTCGACAAATAAATCTCCTTAATGCTTGAATACATGAGTCCGTGTCGAGTGTAGATGCAACTCTACTTGCCATACAAGTGAAGATCGCACCATATCTTTTCACAAGGCTACGTCCTCTCTTAACTTCCATAGGACCAACATAATCCACCCCCACATCTGTGAATGGAGGTTTGTCTGGAGTGATCCTCTCCAAAGGCAAGTCTGCCATCTTCTGTATACCAAGTTTCCCACGCTCTCGCGTGCATATGATGCAATTTTTTATTATCTTTCTTGCTGCTGAATTAGCCTTGGTAACCCAATATTTTTTACGAAGTTGGGATAGCATGTAATTTCTTCCTCCATGCCCAATTTGTTCATGAATATGCCGTAATAATAATGTTGTTATGTAAAAGTCCTTAGCGAGAATGATAGGACGTTTCATTTCTTCAGGCATTGCCAATCTGTTTAGGCGTGCACCCATCCGCAGAAGATCTCCTTCCCAGATTGGGTCGAGCTTATACAATTGACTACTTCTTTTTACCCCCTCTCCTCCAACTTGCAATGTTAATATATCTTCTTTGTATTTCTGTCTTTGACAGAAAGAAATGATCGCATTTTCTGCTTTGAGGAGATCATCAAGACTGTTGGCTATGTGAAGCTTCAAAAACTTGCATCTGGACTTTGATCTCCTTTTCCCTTTCCTCAGGATTCTCCTCCAAGATACTGTTATTTGTTTCTTTTCCCGAATCTTCATCAACAATCTTGTTTTTATTTTAAGAAACCAGGCTACCGATGTCATCAATTTATTCCATGATGAAAAGTGGGTAATTCAATTATTCACGGTGTCATATGAGTTTTTTTCAATCACATTCACCAAAATGTTTTGTTTAATTTCCGGATCTTTTGTAGAGATTTCAAATCCGAGTTCAAGCTTTGGCCATTCTCTGCTTGGTTCACTAAGAAACTTTGGCCCATTGATCCATCTCTTGTTATTAAGAAAGCAATTTGCTGTTTGTCCCCTAGAGGCTTCATCCGCAGAATTTTCCTTTGTATTAACATATCTCCATTGAGAAACATTAGTAGCTCCTAGTACAAAGGAAACTCTATTTGCAACAAATGTCATAAAACGTTTGTTTTCATTGTTAATGTATTTCAAAACCGTAGTGCTATCGGTCCAGAAGGTAGATTCTTCCAGTTGAAATTGTAGTTCCTTTCTCAGCATTATGTCAATTTTAACAGCTAAGACTGCTGCTGTAAGTTCCATTCTGGGAATCGTCATTTGCTTCAATGGTGCTACTCTGGCTTTTCCCATTAAGAATGCAACATGCTCTTTTGTTCACATTTTGTAGTCTTAAGTATGAAACAGTCCCATAACCACTTTCGCTGGCATCCGAAAAGTGATGCAGTTGTGCATTTCCGATTTTACCAAGGTTTTAGGCTTTATACACCGATCTACCTTAAACTGTGAAATTTGGTGAAGGTCTTTTAACCATTCTGTCCAACTGTGCGAGGATGTTTGAGTTATACTCTCATCCCAACCAAGTTTTTCTCTACACAAATTCTGTAAAATTAACTTGGCTAGCAGTTAATGGTGCAAGAAATCCCAAAGGGAAATTAGTAATATCTAAGAATTTTAATTCTTCTCTAGACATTTCTTCATATTCCTGGCTGGTACTTTCATTGAGGTCGTGGTTATATTGCTTCATTAACAGCTTTTCCAATTTACCTGTAGATATTTGGTTAACGGCAACAGCACGGCAATTCATTTTGCTGGTGCTTTCCTTATTCTTACACAAGGAGCCATAAATAACCCATTCTAGTAGGGTCTTCATAGCATACGGTCCATCCCCTTGGCCCCTAATTATCTGTACAGGTTCTAATGCTCTCAGAGCATTCGGTCCAATAAGTAAGTCAATACAGGTGCACAACCTTTTATCCGGAGTTCCGGAAAGCTCCGAAAACCGGACATTTTTTCCGGGATTGGCGCCAAACTTGACCCGAAACGACCCATGGTCAACCCAGGTCTGTACTACTGTAGGGGCTGCCTCCTCCCCGGAGACCGGGGAGACACTTAAACATCTGTAAATCATTGCTTAAATGTTAGTCAGTTAGTTTGGAGGGCTTTTATGTGAAGGGGGGGGGGAGGGGAGGGTGTAGGGGGAAACTTTAATTCTTAGTCCCCTACCTGGTCGGAGAGGCGGGGAGCGGGCAATGCCTTACCGGGTCGCCGTGCAGTAAGCTCCGGAGCCCTGTGGCTGCCGACTCCCAACATCGTGGAGCTGGGGGCTGCGGGCATCCGGCCGCGGGCGGCGCCGGTTGGAGCTCTGACCCCGGCAACTCTACCCCTGGCTGCGCGGCGCTCCAAATCCAACGCGGCCCGCAGCCGGATGCCCGCAGCCCCAGCTCCGCGATGTTGTGTGTCAGCGGCCACAGCTCTCCGGAGCTTACTGCACGGCGACCCGGTAAGGCATTGCCCGCTCCCCGCCTCTCCGACTAAGAATTAAAGTTTCCCCCTTCACCACATAAAATCCCTCCAAACTAACTGACTAACATTTAAGCAATGATTTACAATGATTCCCCGGTCTCTGGGGAGGAGGCAGCCGCTCCAGACTTTTCAAGCCGCCCGCGCTACCTACCTAATCTATGCTAAAAATCTTCCATTCGGAAATCCGAAAAATTCCGAAATCCGAGAAGTGTCTGGTCCCAAGGCTTTCGGATAAAAGGTTGTGCACCTGTATCAGAATTTATCTTTGATATTTTGACATCTTTCAGGTAAGGCCATTGCTGTAAGTCTTCACATCTGGGTACATTTTGACGACCAACAGGCATTGTTTCATGTGTGAAAACCTCTGAAATTGGAATAAAATTATCTTCATCCAAACTGGATATCTCCATATTTGTTATATAATAACTATGGTAATCCTTTTCTTTATTCATGGTACGCATTTGAATTTTAACTTTCTCTCCAGTAATGTCCAACCTTCTCATCAAATTCTCTGTGCAAAAAGTAGCTGAACTCCCATGATCCAGAAATGCATATGTTTGCAACACTACATTAGTTTCCCTATTTCTCACTTGTACTGGTAAAATAGAGAAAATGCATGCTTTCTCTCCAGCCCCAATATGTGCAGTTACTTGAGGCGAGGTGATAGCATTAACATCCGCTGACTCCTTTTTCTGCTCAGTAAGATCTGGCTCTTTCTTTACAGTATGAAGCACATCAGGATGATTCTGCTTACATTTGTCACAAATTATTGGACACTTACAGTCTTTTACCATGTGCCCCTTCTTTAAACATCCATAGCAGATTCCATTCCTTTTTAAAAAGTCCATCTTTTTTTCATATTTCTTGTCTTTAAATTTACGACACCATCTTATGGTGTGACCTACTTCATCACAAAAAATGGACAAAATTTGTTCTTTCTGGTCGGTGCATCCTCTTTGGCACCACCCAACACCTTCTCAGGTATTATATTGGTAGCAAAATTGCTTTTCTTAGTCTTTTGTTTAGTCTTGACATAGGTAGAACCCTTATAAATTGCAAGTGGCTTGGCTTCTTCAATAATCCCGTTGCCAGAGAGTCAGAGTGGGCCATCACACATCCACGGCCCTCAGCCTCAGTACCGGCTCTCCACAGGGCTGCGTACTGAGCCCCCTGCTCTACACCATCTACACGCATGACTGCACCCCCGCCCACCACAGCAACACCATTGTCAAATTTGCGGATGACACTACAGTGGTGGGACTCATCTCCGCGGGGGACGAGTACGCCTACTGGGATGAGGTGGAGCAGCTGACAGTGTGGTGCGAAGGAAATAACCTGCTCCTCAACACCTCAAAGACGAAGGAGGTAATAATAGACTTCAGGAAAAACAAAACGGACATGGTACCACTGACCATCAGAGGGGACTGTGTAGAGAGGGTGGCGGATTTCCGCTTCCTGGGAATCCACATTGAGGAGGACCTGACGTGGAGCGTGAACACCACTGCGCTGCTGAAAAAGGTCCAGCAGAGACTGCACTTCCTGAGGGTGCTCAGGAAGAACAACATCACTCAGAGGCTGCTGCTGTCCTTCTATCGGTGCTCCATTGAGAGCATACTAACATACTGTGTATGCGTGTGGTACACCAGCTGCACAGCGGCTCAGAGGAAAGCGCTCCAGAGGGCCATTGACAACGCCCAGAGGATTGTCGGCTGCCCTCTCCTTACCTTGGAGGACCTACACAGTTCCCGCTGCACCAAAAAAACCCAGAATATAATAAAGGACATCTCCCACCCCGGACACTCCCTGTTTGAACTGTTGCCGTCAGGCAGACGGTACAGATCCACAAGGACAAGGACAAATAGACTACAAAACAGTTTTTACCCCACTGCTATAAAAGCACTAAATGTGGCCGCCAAGGAACGCAGGGGCGATACAGACTAAGGGACTGTGGTAACGGTGAAATCGACAGAAGGATGGAGGGTTGGGTGTGTATGCGTGCTTTGTCTGTGATTTTTATTTATTTGCTTATCTTTATTATTTTACCGTGGATGTTTCGTTAGCTTTAGAAATGTTTGAATGCTGCACTGACTGGCTGACATTTTAAATTTCGTTGTACATGGCCCATGTTACAATGACAATAAAGAAACTATTCTATTCTATATTCTATTCATGAATCTGACATGTACCGTACTTCTCTTTCTAAATATTCCACCAGATCTGGTAGTCTGGCTACTTGTTTGCTCTTATCTCGTAATTTACCAGCCCTATCTCTCCACTTTTCTCTCATTCTTCTGGGCAACTTGTTAATGATGATTCTCATATTACTTGAAAGTTTAATTTCCTCCATGTAGCCAAGATTTTTCATCGAGCTGCAACATCTTCTCAGAAATATTGCATGTTCACTCAATTTATCCACATCTTCTGGCTTGATTTCTTTCCAAGCATGGGCCCTTTCAATGTATGCATTCGCAATCCTCTGTTCATCACCAAAACGTTCCTTTAGTAATCTTCTCGCCTTATTATAGCCCTGGTTGTCTGGCTCCATCTGACAACTTTCCACAAGCACCTTCACACTTCCTTTTGTGTACTTCACCAGAAATCGTAAGCGCTCCTTTTCATCCTTAACTTTCGTCTCTAATACCTCTTCTATGGCTCTTACGAAAGTTTCATACCCCAAAGGATCTCCACCATATGTAGGAATTTCAACTGGTGGCAGAATGAGAGAGGTATTTTGTCGAGCTATAATCTCGTTGAATTCAGATTGCTTATTCAACAGTGCCAATAGACCAACCCGATTCCCTTCTCCTTGGTCCACTGGTCCATCTCGAGTTTGTACGGATGTTCCCATAGTAGCTAGTTTCGGTCTAGCACCCATTTGCTGAGCTGAAGGTTCACTCAACCTATTTAGGTTTTCCAATCCAAGGTATCCTGTGGACTTTGACCATGGAATCGATCCAACTGCCAATTCACTCTGAACAGTTTTGGCTCTCTGTCTAGAGCTCATTGTCTTTGACGATCTAAAGCTGCATCTAGACCCTTCACTTTCCAGTATGTCCTTTCTGGCTTTAGCCACCTTCAACTTTGTATCTAATTCCAGTTGTTCCTGACATCGCGCCATCTCTTCTTGCTGTCGGGTCATCTGTTGCATCACCTCTTCTTGCTGTCGGGCCATCTCATGTTTTTTCTTCATAGCATCCGCTTCTATTGAGAGCGCTGCTAACCCAGCCTTGGCTCCCAAACGAGCAGAAGCCCTCAAAACAGAACTGGCTGAGCTACCAGATTTACGGCCTGATCTTCATGAAGATACATTTGAGATACTATCTCCTGGTTCTATTTCATCACCTTCTTCTTCATGCTTAGTATCTTCTTTTCTGCTACATTTACTTTTGTCAACTTACTCTAACCATGCTTCTGCAGCATCGTTGGATTCATCATAATACTCCGTATTTTCGGAATCCCACTTATAATGTCTTTCACGTTCCTCTTGAGAACGCTCTGCTTCCCTCAGTGTGTCCTGCTTCTCTTTCAGCTCCTGGTTAAGGCTACTTATCAGACGTAATTTCTCCTCCACCTTGTCCTGGTTCTCTTCTGATTCCATGAGTATCTTCACACTTTCAAACAGCCTTCTAATCCTCTTCCCCAACTTGTTCCTATCCAATTCAGCCTCCTTGAGAACATGACTTTGACCTTTCTCAGTGAGTTTAAGTTGTCTGGCTGGTCTTTCTCCTCCATGTGCTCCTTCAAGCACCAAGCTATCTCGTCGTCTAAATTCATCTTCCACTCCGGCACTTTGTTGCTTCGCACTTCCAGCTACTAAGCTCGTCACTTGTGACATCATTTCAGACACCACTTCTCTGCATTTTTCTTGAACCCATTGAATATCTTCTTCGTGTATTCATCCCACTGGGTATGACGTCTGCGTTCTTCCCAAGACAGCACTGAACACAGCAGTACATTCTGTTTCTTGCCAACCTCCTGGTAGAGGTTCCATAGTTGGCTCATATACGATTACACCTCGATCACGGTCTGTTCTGATTCCATTAGTTTTTTCTGTGTATCAATTACTCTGGTAACCTGCAACTATAATTCATTTCTCTCTTTCTCGGTTTCCCTCAGACAGGCAGCATGTGAAATGTCTGTTTCTTCAAGTTGTCTGGGTCTTTCTTCACCACCACGTGGTTCTTCTGGCATAGCTCTGCCCTCATCTTCATCTTTATTCATGATTTAAAAGAGGTCTTGGCAGATTGCCAAGTCTTTAAATTAGTCGAAAAAGTCTCTGCTTCTAAGTGACTTTGTTATTATCAACAATTTCTTCCAAAACTAAAACATACCGATAATGTAGAGAACCTTTCTCTAATTCCAGGTGCAAAATAAATGATGCTAATTCAAATGGAATGCGCTTTATCACAAGAGATTCAAAACAATCCAATGTCGGTCTGCCTTTCCCAGACACGCTGGAGAAAACAGCTTCTTGAGCTCTGTAACAGAATTCTTTTAATTAAAACCGTGATTTTAATTCAAAAGGTAATAATCGATTCGTACTCACAAATCCAGTGATACGTCTTCAGATACGTTCCGATGCTGTTGATGGACCTCAAGGCTCCTCCTGGCCGAGATCTTCTTCAGTTCCACGATTGGAACCAATCTTCTTTCTTTGGCTATGCCTCTCCGAGGTCTTAGCCCTGCCATCTTCAATTAAATCTTCTATCCCACTCTCTGGGACTGGTATTTCTTCTTCAGTTCCACGATTGGAACCAATCTTCTTTGGCTATGCCTCTCCGAGGTCTCAGCCTGGTCGTCCTGCTCTGGCTGCGCCTCTCCGAGGTCTTAGCCTTTGCACTTCGATCTTTTGTCCCTATCTCAGGGACTGGTATTTAACCCCGCCAGAGGTTCCCTTCTATCTTCTCCTCTGTCCCACTCTCTGGGACAGGCAATTACCCCCCTGACGGAGGTTAATCCTTCGACTTATTGTAGCGGCAGATTTTTCAGGAAATTAACTCCCTAGCCACTAATTGGGTGAGACGGGATAAGGGGAATATCTTCGGTACGCATGCAAGCTGCCTCAGAGACCTTCAGAGCTTCTAGTTTCATAAAGCTTCAGCACACAGTCTTTTAATGAATATTTTCTTTATTGTAGATATAAAACAGTAAGATACATCCAAGGTTTTCCGACTTGTTCCGGCAATCTTCTTCGAACTCCAGCTCATTACTTCAGATACTAGAAAACTCCTCGTGTCTCCATGCTTCACATGATCTTGACATGTGGCTTGACATGCTCGACATGTGGCTTGACATGGTCGAAGGATTAACCTTCTCCCTCCTCACTCCAAAACGAATCTAACCCACTAAACTACCACGCAAGCAGTTAAGCTGCATAAACACGCCCAAACACACGTCATAAATCCCACCCACATTATAACGGGCAGTCTAAAATTTAAAGGAACATGCCATCCACAATGACATGCAAAATAGGCCAAATGGCCACTACACCCCTTATTCTTAAACTGTGGCCCCTGGTTCTGGACTCCCCCAACATCGGGAACATGTTTCCTGCTTCTAGCGTTTCCAATCCCTTAATAATCTTTTATGTTTCAATAAGATTCCCTCTCATCCTTCTAAATTCCAATGTATACAAGCCCAGTCGCTCCATTCTTTCAACATATGACAGTCCTGCCATCCCGAGGATTAACCTGGTGAACCTGTGCTGCACTCCCTCAACAGCAAGAATGTCCTTCCTCAATTTAGGAGACCAAAACTGCACACAATACTCCAGATGTGGTCTCACTAGGGCCCTGTACAACTGCAGAAGGACCTCTTTGCTCCTATTCTCAACTCCTCTTGTTATAAAGGCCAACATGCCATTAGCTTTCTTCACTGCCTGCTGTACCTGCATGTTTATTTTCAGTGACTGATGTATAAAGGACCCCCAGATCCCGTTGTACTTCTCCTTTTCCCTAACTTGACACCATTCAGATAATAATCTGCCTTACTGTTCTTGCCACCAAAGTGGATAACCTCACATTTATCCACATTAAACTGCATCTGCCATGCATCTGCCCACTCACCCAACCTGTCACTCTGCATCCTCATAGTATCGTCCTCACAGTTCACACTGCCACCCAGCTTTACACTGCCACTAATCTTCCATGTGGGACCTCATCAAAGGCTTTCTGAAAGTCCAGGTACACTACATCCACTGGCTCTCCCTTGCCCGTTTTCCTAGTTACATCCTTAAAAAATTCCAGAAGATTAGCCAAGCATGATCCATGCTGACTCGGACCGATTCTGTTCCTGTTATCCAAATGTGCTGCTATTTCATCTTTTATAATTGACTCCAGCATCTTCCCCACCACTGATGTCAGGCTAACTGCTCTATTATTCCCAGTTTTCTCTCTCCCGCCTTTCTTAAACTGTGGGATAACATTAGCTACCCTCCAATCCAAAGGAACTGATCCTGAATCTGAAAATGATCACCAATGCGTCCACGATTTCTAGAGCCACTTTCTTAAGTACCCTGGGACGCAGACCATCAGGCCTTGGGGATTTATCAGCCTTCAGTCCCAACAGTCTACTCAACACCATTTCCTGCCTAATGTGAATCTCCTTCAGTTCCTCTGTCACCTCAGATCCTCTGGCCACTCGTACATCTGGGATATTGTTTGTGTCTTTAGACCCAAAGTACCTGTTCAACTCATCTGCCATTTCCTTGTTCTCCATAATAAATTCGCCTGTTTTTGTCTTCAAGGGTTAGAAACATAGAAACATAGAAACATAGAAATTAGGTGCAGGAGTAGGCCATTCGGCCCTTCGAGCCTGCACCGCCATTTAATATGATCATGGCTGATCATCCAACTCAGTATCCCGTACCTGCCTTTTCTCCATACCCTCTGATCCCCTTGGCCACAAGGGCCACATCTAACTCCCTCTTAAATATAGCCAATGAACTGGCCTCAACTACCCTCTGTGGCAGAGAGTTCCAGAGATTCATCACTCTCTGTGTGAAAAAAGTTCTCCTCATCTCGGTTTTAAAGGATTTCCCCCTTATCCTTAAGCTGTGACCCCTTGTCCTGGACTTCCCCAACATCGGAAACAATCTTCCTGCATCTAGCCTGTCCAACCCCTTAAGAATTTTGTAAGTTTCTATAAGATCCCCTCTCAATCTCCTAAACTCTAGAGTATAAACCAAGTCTATCCAGTCTTTCTTCATAAGACAGTCCTGACATCCCAGGAATCAGTCTGGTGAACCTTCTCTGCACTCCCTCTATGGCAATAATGTCCTTCCTCAGATTTGAAGACCAAAACTGCACGCAATACTCCAGGTGTGGTCTCACCAAGACCCTATACAACTGCAGCAGAACCTCCCTGCTCCTATACTCAAATCCTCTTGCTATGAAAGCCAACATGCCATTCGCTTTCTTTACTGCCTGCTGCACCTGCATGCCTACCTTCAATGACTGGTGTACCATGACACCCAGGTCTCGCTGCATCTCCCCCTTTCCCAATCGGCCACCGTTTAGATAATAATCTGCTTTCCCGTTTTTGCCACCAAAATGGATAACCTCACATTTATCCACATTAAACTGCATCTGCCAAACATTTGCCCACTCACCCAGCCTATCCAAGTCACCTTGCAGTCTCCTAGCATCCTCCTCACACCTAACACTGCCCCCCAGCTTAGTGTCATCCGCAAACTTGGAGATATTGCCTTCAATTCCCTCATCCAGATCATTAATATATATTGTAAATAGCTGGGGTCCCAGTACTGAGCCTTGCGGTACCCCACTAGTCACTGCCTGCCATTGTGAAAAGGACCCGTTTACTCCTACTCTTTGCTTCCTGTTTGCCAGCCAGTTCTCTATCCACATCAATACTGAACCCCCAATGCCATGTGCTTTAAGTTTGTATACTAATCTCTTATGTGGGACCTTGTCGAAAGCCTTCTGGAAGTCCAGATACACCCACATCCACTGGTTCTCCCCTATCCACGCTACTAGTTACATCCTCGAAAAATTCTATAAGATTCGTCAGACATGATTTACCTTTCGTAAATCCATGCTGACTTTGTCCAATGATTTCACCACTTTCTAAATGTGCTGCTATCCCATCTTTAATAACTGACTCTAGCAGTTTCCCCACTACCGATGTTAGGCTAACTGGTCTGTAATTCCCCGTTTTCTCTCTCCCTCCCTTCTTAAAAAGTGGGGTTACATTTGCTACCCGCCAATCCTCTGGAACTACTCCAGAATCTAAGGAGTTTTGAAAGATTATTACTAATGCATCCACTATTTCTGGAGCTACTTCCTTAAGTACTCTGGGATGCAGCCTATCTGGCCCTGGGGATTTATCGGCCTTTAATCCATTCAATTTACCCAACACCACTTCCCGACTAACCTGGATTTCACTCAATTCCTCCACCTCCTTTGACCCGCGGGCCCCTGCTATTTCCGGCAGATCATTTATGTCTTCCTTAGTGAAGACGGAACCAAAGTAGTTATTCAATTGGTCCGCCATATCCTGGTTCCCCATGATCAACTCACCTGTTTCTGACTGCAAGGGACCTACATTTGTTTTAACTAATCTCTTTCTTTTCACATATCTATAAAAACATTTGCAGTCAGATTTTATGTTCACTGCCAGTTTTCTTTCATAATCCATTTTTCCTTTTCTAATTAAGCCCTTCGTCCTCCTCTGCTGGTCTCTGAATTTCTCCCAGTCCTCCGGTATGCTGCTTTTTCTGGCTAGTTTGTACGCATCATCCTTTGCTTTGATACTATCCCTGATTTCCCTTGTTATCCATGGATGCACTACCTTCCCTGATTTATTCTTTTGCCAAACTGGGATGAACAATTTTTGTAGTTCATCCATGCAGTCTTTAAATGCCTTCCATTGCATATCCACCGTCAACCCTTTTAGAATTAATTGCCAGTCAATCTTGGCCAATTCACGTCTCATACCCTCAAAGTTACCTTTCTTTAAGTTCAAAACCATTGTTTCTGAATTAACAATGTCACTCTCCATCCTAATGAAGAACTCAACCATATTATGGTCACTCTTGCCCAAGGGGCCACGCACAACAAAACTACTAACTAACCCTTCCTCATTACTCAATACCCAGTCTAAAATAGCCAGCTCTCTCGTTGGTTCCTCTACATGTTGGTTTAGATAACTATCCCGTATACATTCCAAGAAATCCTCTTCCTCAGCACCCCTGCCAGTTTGATTCACCCAATCTATATGTAGATTGAAGTCACCCATTATAACTGCTTTGCCTTTGTCGCAAGCATTTCTAATTTCCTGTTTGATGCCATCCCCAACTTCACTACTACTGTTAGGTGGCCTGTACACAACACCGACCAACGTTTTCTGCCCCTTATTGTTTCGCAGCTCTACCCATACCGATTCCACATCCTCCAAACTAATGTCCTTCCTTTCCATTGCGTTAATCTCCTCTCTAACCAGCAACACTACCCCACCTCCTTTTCCTTTCTCTCTATCCCTCCTGAATATTGAATATTGAAGGTTCAACTTTGGTCTTAACTAATTTTGTTCTCTTCACATACCTAAAGAAGCTTTTACTATCCTCTTTTATATTCTTGGCTAGCTTATTCGTACCTCATCTATTCTCCCCGCATTGCCTTTTTAATTATCTTCTGTTGCTCTTTTAAAGTTTCCCAATCCTCTGGCAACCCGCTCATCTTTGTTATGTTATACATATTCTCTTTTATTTTTATATACTGTTCTTGACTTTCCTTGTCAGCCCCTTGATCCCCTTAGAATCTTTCTTCCTCTTTGGAATGAGCCGATCCTGCATTATTATTATTGCTAGTAATACCTGCCATTGTTGTTACTCTGTCATCCCTGCTATGGTATCTTTCCTGTCAACTTTAGCCAGCTCCTCCCTCATGTCTCCCTAGTCCCCTTTGTTCAACTGCAACACTGACACTTCTGATTTTCCCTTCTTCCTCTCAAATTGTACATTAAAACTTATCATATTCAGGGCTCTCACTTAACTTTTTTTCTCTGCTGCCAGCCGGACAACCATGACAGCTTTTTAGGTTGCCAAATGACAGTTTGGGTGGTCATTTAAGACGGTTTGCATGACGTGTGCGATAATGTGCTCAGACAACGTGCGTAGTTACCAGTCGGAATTATGCTCAATGAAGCATTCACATATTATGTTCAAGAAGGAACTGCAGATGCTGGAAAATCGAAGGTAGACAAAAGTGCTGGAGAAACTCGGCAATTGCAGCAACATCTATGGGGCCGAAACCCATCAGTCTGAAGAAGGGTTTCGGCCCGATACGTTGCCTATTTCCTTTGCTCCAAAGATGCTGAGTTTCTCCAGCACTTTTGTCTACATTCACATATTATTTCTGCTTCAAATAACTCACAAATTAAACATATTCACCAATCAAGACATGATATATACCACAATGACATGCAGCAAAATTATAATACAGTATCTCAACTCTTTTTACACATTGCAATGAATGCAATTTCTATTAGTTCTTTCCACTTCCAAACAAAAATGTGGTTGGATTATTCAGCGTATGATCAACCTGTGTCAATAAATCCTGGACCATGGTAACATATATGTTTAACCATGCACACTACAGATTGATGCAAGCATGTTCTCTGTGAAAGACCAAAAATTACCATGACATGGCATTAGCATGGGTCGTTATTGCTATTGGTACAGAAACGCTCTCATTTCCCACATAATTTATCCACAACCAAATACACAGGTTGCAACGAAATTTCTAAAGGCATTTTATGATAATAGCTGTTAAAAACTATACCCATCTGACAGGTTAAACATTACACTAACTGACAAGAGATGGCCAAAGTACATAACTGCAGCAAATGTTATTTTGGTAATATGTTTAAAGGTGTCAAAACATATAATAACATTGGGAATTAAAACACATTTGATTGCATTCCGTTATCAAACTTAGTCAATGTTCGCTCTGAAGACCATGAAGCATAATAGGGTCAGGGAAATGTGGGGGGGGTTGTGAATCAATGCGGGGTGGATAGATGGCAGAGGGGAGGGGGTTGAGAAGGCAATCGGTGCGGAATGGATGGATTGAGATGGGTGAATTAGTACGTGTTGGATGGAGTATGTAGAATTGTGAGGGGAGAGCTCGGGGGATGTCAGTGGTTTTGAATGGGGGGGTTCAGTACGGGATGGATGGGGGAGGGGATCAGTACATGATGAATGGTGGTAGACAAAAGTGCTGGAGAAACTCAGCGGGTGAGGCAGCATCTATGGAGCGAAGGAAATAGGCAATGTTTCAGGTCGGGACCCTTCTTCAAACTGTTTCCCCCCCCCCCCATTCGTCTTGAATAAGGGGATCAGTAAAAGATGAATGAGGGGATCAGTACAGGATGAATGGGGGGGGGTGGGGTCAGGACATCTGTGCAGGATGAATGGGAATCACTGCAGGATGAATGAGGGGATCAGTATGGGATGAATGAGGGGATCAGTACAGGATGAATGGGGGATCAGTAAAAGATGAATGAGGGCATCAGTACAGGATGAATGGGGGATCAGTAAAAGATGAATGAGGGGATCAGTACAGGATGAATGGGGGATCAGTATGGGATGAATAAGGGGATCAGTAAAAGATGAATGAGGGGATCAGTACAGGATGAATGGGGGATCAGTATGGGATGAATGAGGGGATCAGTACAGGATGAATGGGCGGGTCAGAAAGAGATGAATGAGGGGATCAGTAAAAGATGAATGAGGGGATCAGTACAGGATGAATGGGGGATCAGTATGGGATGAATGAGGGGATCAGTACAGGATGAATGGGGGATCAGTATGGGATGAATGAGGGGATCAGTAAAAGATGAATGAGGGGATCAGTACAGGATGAATGGGGGATCAGTAAAAGATGAATGAGGGAATCAGTACAGGATGAATGGGGGATCAGTATGGGATGAATTTGGGGATCAGTAAAGGATGAATGAGGGGATCAGTACAGGATGAATGGGGGATCAGTATGGGATGAATGAGGGGATCAGTACAGGATGAATGGGGGATCAGTATGGGATGAATGAGGGGATCAGTACAGGATGAATGGGGGATCAGTAAAAGATGAATGGGGAGCTCACTACAGGATGGATGGGGGGGATTGGTGCAGGGTAAATGGAGGGTGGGTCAGTACGGGATGAATGGGAGGATCAGTGCAGTATGAATGGGGGGGAGTAGTGCAGGATGGATGGGAGGGGGGGTCCGTACAGAATGAATTGGGCCAGTGTAGGATGGATGGGGGGGGTGGCAGGAGAATCAATGCAAGGTGGGTAGGGTCATGAATAGATTGGGGGCGGGAGGTGGATAGATGGGGAGTGGAGCACAGGGGATGTCAGTGAGGACTGAATAGAGGAGGGAATGGGGATCAGTGCGGGATGGAGAGGAGGGGTCCCAGGATAAGAGGGGTGGAGGGGGGTGTACAAGACAGAGAGGGGGGGGGGGGAAGGGGCAGAGGAGGTGGGGAGGAAGGAAGGTCAGCCCTCCTCGTACAATATCGCCCGCAGCCTTGGCCGCCCCTGTCCAATGCCAATGAGCCACCGCCTCCTCGCCACCGCCTCCCCTCCTCCAGCCGACAGCAAGGCGCGGGACCGAGCAGTGCAGCTCAAAGATCCTATAGCTATAGGATCTTTGGTGCAGCTGCTTCAGACGGCGGAAGGAGGCCTCTGCCTCCCTCTCCCTCTCCCTCCCTCCCTCCTTCCTCCCGGCCTCGGCGTGCAAGAGGGGTTGTTTTGAAAGTGCCGTTAACGGATTTGCAGCCAGTGGCCGTTATCAGGGCAATAGCGGCCGCTGCTTGCAAATCCACCAACGGCGCTTTCACAACAACCCCTCTCGCACGCTGAGTGGGAGGAGGGAGGGAGAGGGAGGCCTCCTTCTGCCGGGCTGGGTGCGGGAGGAGGAAGCGGTGGAGCCGCTGTTGCCGCTGGGGGCCTGTCATTCGCTCCGACCCTTTGTCACCACGCACCTAGTATCTTTACCTCGCACAGCCGCCGCCGACACGAAACGTCACATTCCTATTCTCCAGAGATGCTGCCTGATCCGCGGAGTTACTCAGTTTTTTGTGTCTATCGGTATAAACCAGTATTTGATTGCCAAGCCAGGCAAAATGACTCGTTGTTTAGGTTGCCCGGCGGCACTTTGGGAGGTCAATGGCACCCAGGCAACCGCTAATTTCGAGCCCTGATATTATGGTCACTACCTCCTAATGGCTCCTTTACCTTGAGTTGCCTTATCAAATCCAGTTCATTACACAACACTAAATCCAGAATTGCCTTCTCCCTGGTAGGCTCCAGTGAAAGCTGTTCTAAGAATCCATCACGGAGGCACTCCACAAACTACCTTTCTTGTGGTCCAGCACCAACCTGATTTTCCCAGTCTACCTGCATGTTGAAATCCCCCATAACAGCAGTACCTTTGTGACATGCCAATTTCAACTCTTTAATTGGTGAATTCAACGCGCCCTATATCCAGGCTACTGTTTGGGGGCTTGAGATGTCCCATTAGAGTCTTTTTACCCTTACAATTCCTCAGTTCTATCCATACTGACTACATCTCGTGATTCTATGTCATCCCTCGCAAGGGACTGAATTTCATTCCTCACCAACAGAGCTACCCCACCCCCTATGCCCACCTGTCTGTCTTTTCGATAGGAGGTATATCCTTGAATATCCAGTTCCCAGCCCTGGCCCTCTTGCAGCCATGTCTCTGTAGAAACATAGAAACGTAGAAATTAGGTGCAGGAGTAGGCCATTCGGCCCTTCAAGCCTGCACCGCCATTCAATATGATCATGGCTGACCATCCAACTCAGTATCCCGTACCTGCCTTCTCTCCATACCCTCTGATCCCTTTAGCCACAAGGGCCACATCTAATTCCCTCTTAAATATAGCCAATGAACTGGCCTCAACTACCCTCTGTGGCAGAGAGTTCCAGAGATTCACCACTCTCTGTGTGAAAAAAGTTTTTCTCATCTCGGTTTTAAAGGATTTCCCCCTTATCCTTAAGCTGTGACCCCTTGGCCTGGACCTCCCCAACATCGGGAACAATCTTCCTGCATCTAGCCTGTCCAATCCCTTAAGAATTTTGTAAGTTTCTATAAGATCCCCTCTCAATCTCCTAGATTCTAGAGAGTACAAACCAAGTCTATCCAGTCTTTCTTCATAAGACAGTCCTGGTGAATCAGTCTGGTGAACCTTCTCTGTACTCCCTCTATGGCAATAATGTCCTTCCTCAGATTTGGAGACCAAAACTGTACGCAATACTCCAGGTGTGGTCGCACCAAGACCCTGTACAACTGCAGTAGATCCTCCCTGCTCCTATACTCAAATCCTTTTGCTGTGAAAGCTAACATACCATTCGCTTTCTTCACTGCCGGCTGCACCTGCATGCCTACTTTCAATGACTGGTGTACCACGACACCCAGGTCTCGCTGCATCTCCCCCTTTTCCTAATCGGCCACCATTTAGATAATAGTCTGCTTTCCTGTTTTTGCCACCAAAATGGATAACCTCACATTTATCCACATTATACTGCATCTGCCAAACATTTGCCCACTCACCCAGCCTATCCGTCACCTTGCAGTCTCCTAGCATCCTCCTCACAGCTAACACTGCTCCCCAGCTTAGTGTCATCCGCAAACTTGGAGATATTGCCTTCAATTCCCTCATCCAGATCATTAATATATATTGTAAATAGTTGGGGTCCCAGCACTGAGCCTTGCGGTACCCCACTAGTCACTGCCTGCCATTGTGAAAAGGACTTGTTTACTCCCACAACATCATACTTGCCAATTTCTAACTGAGCCTCAAGCTCATCCACTTTATTTCTTATACTTCGCTCATTCATATATAATACTTTTATTCCATTACTCCGCAATAAAGGTTGGTATTAAGATTGTGGTTCTTTATGATATATATATGACCTAGATGTGGATTTGTAGGAAAGAACTGCAGATGCTGATTTAAATCGAAGGTAGACACAAAATGCTGGAGTAACTCAGCGACACAGGCAGCATGTCTGGAGAGAAGGAATGGATGACATTTCGGGTTGAGACCCTTCTTCAGACATGATGTGGATATTCTTAGAGGACAATCGCTCTGCCTCCACAGACGCTGTTTGTCCGACTGAGTTCCTCCAGTAGCTGTTTTATTCGGGTTAATATTTTGGGCAATACAGGATCAGTGATATATAAATTAGCACTCAACGTACAAAATAATTTATTCTTATCCTTGATGAACACAACTGGTTAGGAATGGAAGCAAGAGATTTGCCAGAAAGATAGAACTGTAAGGAACAAATTCAAAGACTTATTTGCCAAAAGACTAGGTTGCTAAGAAACAAATTCCTGTGTCTGAAGAAGGGTATCAACCGAAACGTCACCTATTGGTTTTTTCCAGAGATGTTGCCTGATCCGCTGAGTTACTGCAGCACTTTGTGTCTATCGGTGATGTAAATCAGCATTTGCAATTCTTTATTAAACACATTCAAAGCCTTTTGCAAAATGACGGGAGCTGTAATGATCAATTGACAGCTTCCTGTACTGTATGATTCTGCAACTAACAATATACCTGAGAATTGCTGGACCCTGTAGATCCAGATCCCAGAAAGCCGCCTTGCTTCCAGATGTAGTCAATAGAGAAAGGAAACCATATAACCATATAACAATTACAGCACGGAAACAGGCCATCTCGACCCTTCTAGTCCATGCCGAACACATAATCTCCCCTAGTCCCATATACCTGCGCTCAGACCATAACCCTCCATTCCCTTCCCATCCATATAACTATCCAATTGATTCTTAAATGATAAAAAACGAACCTGCCTCCACCACCTTCACTGGAAGCTCATTCCACACAGCTACCACTCTCTGAGTAAAGAAGTTCCCCCTCATGTTACCCCTAAACTTCAGTCCCTTAATTCTCATGTCATGTCCCCTTGTTTGAATCTTCCCTACTCTCAGTGGGAAAAGCTTTTCCACGTCAACTCTGTCTATCCCTCTCATCATTTTAAAAACTTCTATCAAGTCCCCCCTTAACCTTCTGCGCTCCAAAGAATAAAGCCCTTTGGGCTTTGGGCAAACATTTCCTTTTTTTAATTTTGCTATAACCGTGTAATTTTATTTTTAAGTGCTAAAGTTTTTTTTAATTGCTTTCTAGGTTCAAAAAATCTCCAGTCCCTGGGAATTCTACATCAGTACTCAGCTAAGGGAGAGGTTGAAGTCAAAGTTTTGCAATCTCTACAACAACATCAACTCCGGACATTTCTTCCAGAATGGCTGTATTTTGGTTGGAGAACTGTATAGTTTTGGAACTTTGCTGGTATTTGTTTTATATCTACATTTCTTGTTCTGAGAAAAACATCCTAGGGTAACAATGTATTGTAAAGATTTACCAATATCATGTCATGTTTTGCTGCACATTCTGGTAACTTTACTGTCCCGATTTGCTGAATAATATCACTCGGTTCGCAGCAGGTGGAGCTGATGCTTCAGAGTTCCTGCAATCCGCGTTTAATCCTGAACTCTGGTACGGCCCACGTGGATCTTGCATTTACCACATGGTCCCTGTTACCACATGCACTTTCTCTCGCATCCCAATGTTAATTACATTGGATTATCCCAAGAGTAGGGCTACTCTCTTGCCCAGAGTAGAGGAATAGAGAACCAGAGGACATAAGTTTAAGGTGAAGGGGGAAAGATTGAATAGGAACCTGAGGGATAAATATTTTACGCAAAGGGTGGTGGGCGTATGGAACGAGCTGCCGGAGGAGATTGTTGATGCAGGGGCGATTGCAACATTTAAGACACAATTGGATAGGGCAGGTTTGGAAGGACATGGGCCAAACGCGGGCAGGTGGGCCTATTGTAAATGGGACGGGTTGGCTGGTGTGGGCAAGTTGGGTTGAAGGGCCTGTTTCCACACTGTATCACTCTATGACTAGTGTAGCTGGGACATGTTGGCTGGTGTGGGCAAGTTGGGCTGAAGGGCCTGTTTCCACACTGGATCACTCTATGACTAGTGTAGCTGGGACATGTTGGCCGATGTGGGCAAGTTGGGCTGAAGGGCCTGTTTCCACACTGTATCAATCTAACTGTGATATCTTGATTTGCTGCTGTGCTGCCTGCCCGGGTGCACTTTACTCCTTGTCACCACATGCACTTTCTCTGCTTTCCTCCCGCATCTTCTGAGATGCAGCCATTGCTTGCAAGTCCAACATTTTAAACCTATCGCCACGTGTTCTAGGAAGGTTGAAGGCCACCTATTATCTTGAACTGCTGCGATGCTCCTTGTGAAGGTATTCCACAATGATTATGAGATTGGGAATTCCAGGATTTACTTCAGGAACAGCATTATATATTTAACTCGTAGTCAGAGTTAAACAGCACAGAAATCGGCCCTTTGATCCACCTTATCCATGCCAACCAAATAGCACACTGGTCTAATCCCATGTGCTTCCATTTGGTCTATATCCCTCTAAACCCTTCCTATCATATACACCCTTCCAAATGTCTTAAAAGATGTAATGGTATCTTCTCCCTGGCACTTATTCCAGATATAAACGACCCTCTGAGTGAAAAGGTTGTCCCTGTGGTCCCTCGTAAATCTCTGCCCTCAAGGTATGAACAGCAGTTGATGGGATACCCCCAGTGCCTGCTGCCCTTGTCCTTTATGCAATCCATTATTGATAGGGAAATGTCTTTATAGAGTGTGACAAAGACTTTTGTGTTAGAGATCAGGGACCTCAGATTGTAGACATCGTTATGCCATTAATAAACATTGTTATCCCATTAATTAACTTGAACAAACAGAAGTCAATCTTTTATTGTTAAAAAAAAACCAAAGTTTCATTATTTTCTTTGATTTTTAGAATGCAGCCAATCTGTATAAAACTCTTGTTGAAAAGTCAATGCCTGAGCCTCTGGTGATCTACTTTGCCATCCACATTCTCTACATCGTGGAACAGCTGCACAATATTGGGCTCATTCACGGAGATATAAAACCTGACAATTTTATCCTTGGAGAAAGGTTGGTATTGGCTTTTTTCTGATAATGCACTTTATTTTGGTGATTTAGGTAAAGGAGACGAGCAATTGAACCTAATAGTTGTTGGTCCTTAAACGCTGGCTGAGGGAATTAATGGCTATTGAGGGAGTGCAGCGTAGGTTTACAAGGTTAATTCCCGGGATGGGGGGACTGTCATATGCTGAGAGAATGGAGCGGCTGGGCTTGTACACTCTGGAGTTTAGAAGGATGAGAGGATATCTTATTGAAACATATAAGGTCATTAAGGGTTTGGACACGCTAGAGGCAGGAAACATGTTCTCGATGTTGGGGGAGTCCAGAACCAGGGGCCACAGTTTAAGAATAAGGAGTAAGCCATTTGGAACGTAGATGTGGAAACACTTTTTCTCACAGAGAGTTGTGAGTCTGTGGAATTCTCTGCCTGGTGGAGGCCAGTTCTCTGGATACTTTCAAGAGAGAGCTAGATAGGGCTCTTAAAGACAGGGGATATGAGGAGAAGGCAGGAACGGGGTACTGATTGTGGATGATCAGCTTGAAGGGCCGAATGGCCTTATTATGCTATTGTCTATTGTCAATACCGCTCGGCCTAGTAATGGTATTTGCCCACTGGATACCATCAACATTCATAGAATCATAGAAATTAGGTGCAGGAGTTCAATATGATCATGGCTGATCATCCAAAATCAGTACCCTGTTCTGGCCTTTTCCCCATATCCCTTGATTCCCTTAGCCCCGAACTAAATCTAACAGTCTTGAAAACATCCAGTGAATTGGACTCCACTGCCCTCTGAGGCATAGAATTCCACAGATTCGCAACGTTCTGGGTGAAAAAGATTTTTCCTCATCTGTCCTAAATGGCCGAGCCCTTATCCTAAAATTGTGACCCCTGGTTCTGGACTCCCCCAACATCGGGAACATTTTATTCTGCATCTACCCTGTCCAATCCTCTTAAGAATTTTGTGATTCAATAAGATACCCTCTCATCCTTCTAAATTCCAGCGAATACAAGCCCAGTCGAGCCATTCTTTCATCAAATGCCAATTCCCGCAATCCCGGGAAATAACGTGGTGAACCTACACTACACTCCCTCAATAGCAAGAATGTCCTTCCTCAAATTAGGAGACCAGAATTGCACACAATACCCCAGGTGTCTCACCAGGGCCCTGTACAACTGCAGGTGAACCTCATTGCTCCTAAACTCAAATTCCCTTGCTATGAAGGCCAACACGACATTAGCTTTCTTCACTGCCTGCTGTACGTGCATGCTTACTTTCAGTGAATGATGTACAAGCACACCCAGGTCTCGTTGCACCTCCCCTTCTAATCTGCCTTCCTGTTCTTGCCACCAGAGCGGATAACCTCACATTTATCCACATTATACTGCATCTGCCATGCTTCTGCCCACTCACCCAACCTGTCCTAGTCACCCTGCATTCTCATAGCATCCTCCTCGCAGCTCACACTGCCACCTAGCTTTGTTGTCACATTTAATTCCTTCGTCTAAATCGTTAATATATATTGTAAACAACTGGGGTTCCAGCACCGAGCCTTGCGTCACTGCATGCCATTCTAAAAAGGACCTATTAATTCTTGCTCTTTGCTTTCTGTAATTGGGAAAATAACAAAGTAGATCATTGGTGCCCAGGCATGTAGAAATAAAATTGGGATAACTATCACATGCTTGTTTTCATCAAAGAACTGAGCAGCGCAGCGGTAGATTTACTGCCTTACAGCGCCAGAGACCTGGGTTCGATCCTGACTACGGGTGCTGTCTGTACATACCTGTGTGGGTTTTCTCCGGGTGCTCCGGTTTCCTCCCACACTCCAAAGATGTACAGGTTTGTAGGGTAATTGGCTTTGGTAAAATTGTAAATGGTCCCTGGTGCGTATAGGAATAGTGTTAATGTGCGGGGATCGCTGGTCGGGACAACTCCAACAACCTCTGCGAAGTTGCACCAGTGATAGAAATAGAACCTGTGTGCCAGGCTGCACCCGCAGATCTGCCCTCATGAAGATTTGTTTCTCTTTTACTAGCATCGGTTCCCCCTTTTCTTTTTAAACGTCACATTTAAATAGATTTTATTAAAGATAATTGCCTTTTGCATGAAGTGGACTGTTTAGTTTAGAGATACAGCGGGGAAACAGTCCCTTCGGCCCACCGTTTCCGTGCCGACCAGCGATCGCCCGTTCACACACTAGTTTAGTTTAGTCATACAGCGTGGAAACAGTCCCTTCGGCCCACCGAGTCTGCACCGACCAGCGATCACCCTGCACACTAGCACTACTCAACACACCAGTGACAATACAGGGGCCAATTAACCTGCAAATTATGGAAAGTGGGAGGAAATTGGAGGACCTGGAGAAAACCCACGCAGGTCACAGGGAAAACAAACGTACAAACTGCACAGACAGTACCTGAGGTCAGGATCGAACCAGGGTCTCTGGCACTGTGGCAGCAACTCTACTGCTGCGCCACTGTTCCCCCTGTTAGAGGTGTTTAACGCAATTGTATATCCAGTGAACCGGCATGGTCATTTTTAATGCTCCGTATTTTGAAGTGTTAATCAAAATGTTAAATAGAATATTCCATGTTCACTGTAGGTTCCTGGACAGTGAAGCCGCCAGTGTTGATGACAGCTTGTCACAGGGATTGACTTTGATCGACTTTGGTCAAAGCATCGATATGCACTTGTTCCCCAAAAACGCAGTCTTTGTTGAAAATTGTAAGACGTCAGGGTTCCAGTGCATCGAAATGCTGACAGAGAAACCGTGGACCTTCCAGGTACGTCACACATCTGACAAATGTCTATGCCCAATCTTGAGCAGGACTTGCATCACTTCCATAGCCCTTATTGGCCCAAACAGGATGCCCCATCTACATTACTTCCATTTGCTTGTGTTTGGCCCATTTCCCTCAACCTGTCCTTTCTATGTACCTGTCCAAAGAGGCTGAGACGCTCCCATGGGGGCGGCCTGGCTCCCGGCTGGAAGGTGCTCCCATGTGGGCGGCCCAGCTCCCGGCTGGAAGGCGCTCCCATGTGGGCGGCCCGGCGCGGGGCTGAGACGTTCCCGTGGGGGCGGCCCGTTGCGGGGCGGAGACGGTGCTCCGGCAGCTGAGGCGGCGTTCTGGCGGCGGCGACCTGAATCCAGGGCTCGGCCGCGGGCCAGTGGATGACATCGTCGGGAACTCGCGGGTCATAGGTTGATGCCTGTTTTCCGGAGCTGCCGTGGCAACAACTGCATCCGCTGGACTGGAGGGCGGCAGCTTCGACCATCCCCGGGCCCACGGAGCTCAGTGAGCGGCGGGACTGACTTACCATCGCCCGGTGGGGTATCACCTCAGTGCAGAGGGAGAAGAGGAGGGAAGAGACAGTAACTCTAAGACTTTTGCCTCCATCACAGTGAGGAGGTGCTTGGTGAACTCACTGTGGTGGATGTTAATTTGTGTGTGTGTTGTTTATTATTACATGTATGGCTGCAGGCAACGACATTTCGTTCAAACTGAAAGGTCTGAATGACAAATAAAGGATTCCATTCAATTCAAATGTATTTTAAATGCTATTATAGTATCTGCCTTAACTACATCCTCTGGCAGCTTGTTCTAAAAACTGAGTGAAAAGGTTTTCCCTCAGGTTTCTATTCAATCTTTGCTCTCTCTCACCTGTTCTTGATTCCCCTACTCTGGGTAAAAGACTCTGTGCATTCACCTTATCTATTCCCCTCCTGATTTTATACACCTCTATATCACTCCAAGGCCTCATGTGTTCCAAGGAATAATGTCCTAGCCTGTAAAACCTCACCCTATAGCTCAGGCCCCCCGAGTCCTGGCAACATCCTCCTAAAGGGCCTGTCCAACCTGGGCGTCATTTACGTGACAGGCCGGTAGCGACTGTTGCGAAAATCGTCTAGCAGTACAACAGTCGCGCGCGTTGCTCTTGAGGGCCCTGCTTTTTTTGGGAGCCATTTGCGATGTTGTTCGTACTTAGTCCGATCTCCGTGACAAGGATTTTCCCAACGAAACATTTTCAAAACTACGCTCGCTTTATACCCAGGTGGTGCAGCGGTCAAATGACGCGCCAACGGCGTATGGTTACGGACGTTGATGCACGGTGAAGCATAATAAATTAGCATAGGCAATGTTCGTGCGTCACCGTTTTTAACCACGCAGGTGGCGCGCGAGGATATTGAGCATAGCAAAATCCTGGGGCGCCGCGCGCTACTGCGCGTCACTACTTACGCCACCACGCGCCAACCAATTTTTAAGATGTCCTGTAAATGACGCACAAATGATGCTCAAGTGGGACAGGCCCTTAAATCTTCTCCGTACCCTTTCCAACTTAATGACGTCCTTCCTAAAGCAGGGTGACCAAAACTGAACACAAAACTCCACAAGCAGTCTCACCTCACGTCCCAACTTCTGTATTTCCCTTGCCCCACTGAAGGCCACTGGGCCTTAATTATAATCTGTTAAAACTGCTCAATAATAGTTTGCCATGACCTGTTAATTGGTGATCTACCCTTTGAGATTGAATTAGTACAGTAAACAGAATTTGTGTAATGTGCTGTGACAGGCAGCTAATGAATGTTTCTGCATTGCTTTAGGCAGACTACTTTGGAATCGCTGCCACCGTTTACTGCCTTCTCTTTGGCACGTATTTAAAATTAAAGAAGGAAAATGGTGTCTGGAAGGTCGATGCCAAGTTTAAGAGGTCAGTTTTGTGTTTGGCGCTAACCTGCGAACGGTATCTCTCGCTGCAGACTAGTCCGTGCTCTTTGATTTAGACAACTCAACGCATGTTCCCCCATTGTTTCAGAGGTCATCACGCAGAGGTGTGGAAGCGTTTCTTTGACACCTTGGTGTACGTCCCCAGCTGCCAGAGTCTGCCATCTCTTCAGCGCCTGCGCGAGGAGCTGGTCTTGCTCTTCAAGAAGCAGTACTCAAAAAAACTGAAGTCACTGCGTCAGAGGCTCATGGTGCTCTTACTGGAGAACAGGTCTTCACAAAGAAGAACATAAATGGACATGGCTGTAAATCTTTGTGTAAATAGAGCTTTCTAAAAATTTAATTCCTGCTTTGTTTGTTATTTAGTTTTTAGTTTTGGCTTTCGAGATACAGCGTGGAAACAGGCCCTTCAGCCCACTGGGTCCGTGCCGACCAGCGATCCCCGCACATTAACATTATCCTACACCCACTAGGGACTATTTTTTACATTTACCAAGCCAATTAACCTAAAACCTGTACGTCTTTGGAGTGTGGGAGGAAACCGAAGATCTCGGAGAAAACCCACGCAGGTCTCGGGGAGAAGGTACAAACTCCGTACAGACGGCACCCGTAGTCGGGGTGGAAGCCGGGTCTCTGACGCTGCATTCGCCGTAAGGCAGCAACTCTACCGCTGCGCCACCGTGACTGCACATATAGACTAGAATTTTAACCATCAATTTTGGTCCCAAGATGACGCTTCCCATTCTAGGACATTGAGGATGTCCTCTTTCTTCAGTAAATCTGCTTGTGGATGGATACCTCAGCCATGCCTCCTGTATGTGTGTGTGTGTACTGCAGTTCTCCCTCTTGCTCTCCATCAGGCCCATCAAGTCTACTCTGCCGTTCGATCATGGCTGATCTATCTTTCCCTCTCAGCCCCATTCTCCTGCCTTCTCCCCGTAACCCCTGACGCCCGTTCTAATCAATCATAACCCCCTGACGCCCGTACTAATAACTAGTCTACGGCGGGCATGGCTAGCAGGTCAACTTGGTCAGCATTGGCAAGATGGGTCGAAGGGCCTGTTTCCATGCTGTACAGCTCAATGACAACAGACAATAGGTGCAGGAGAGGGCCATTCGGCCCTTCGAGCCAGCACTGCCATTCAATGTGATCTTCCCCGTTCCTGCATTCTCCCCATATCCCCTGACTCCGCGATTTTTAAGAGCCCTATCTAGCTCTCTCTTGAAAGCATCCAGAGAACCGGCCTCCACCCCCCTCTGAGGCAGAGAATTCCACAAACTCACCACTCTCTGTGAGAAAAAGTGTTTCCTCATCTCCGTTCTAAATGGCTTACCCCTTATTCTTAAACTGTGACCCCTGGATCTGGACTCCCCCAACATCGGGAACATGTTTCCTGCCTCTAGCGTGTCCAAGCACTTAACAATCTTATATGTTTCAATGAGATTTCCTCTCATCCTTCTAAACTCCAGAGTGTACAAGCCCAGCTGCTCCATTTATGACTTTAACACCTGCCTATTTGCACTGATTTCCCAGTGGAGTCAATTATTAACTGGGTAATTATGAAGTTATGGTTCAAAAGGCAACAACCTTGGGATAATTACCTAGATTGCGTTACAATTCCTACAATTTTGAAAGTCTTACCATATTGGTCAGCCACAAATTATTCTTCAGTTTATTTTTCCAAAAATGACCTACGTGGAAGAAATAATAGAAACCGCTGTACATTTAAGTTCAAGAGTTGAATTATCTTCGTATGCTCACATACATGATACACAATTAGCAAGAGAGCTATTACCTCACCATACTCTGTAATATTTCTATACAAAATGTACAACCAGTAATAGACAAAAGGGCAAGCGTACAATTCTTGCATTATGTTACGTTGTCAAAGGTTTGTGGCTTCTGTGGGAAGTCATCTGGTGAAAGGTTATCAATCTCCTCCAGGGTTGGAATGTCATCTTCTGGTTTCAACTCCCCCTCAAACATATGCTGAAGCAAGGCATCAACAGTCTTTTTAAAATGTATCCTGCAGGAGGAAGATTCAAACCTGACATGAGAATTAAGGGACTGATTTAGCCGAGGGGGAACTTTTTATAAAGTGGTGGCTGTAATGAAACCCTTTAAAAATAAATTGAAACTAAGCAATGGAGGGTTATGGTCTGAGCGCAGGTATAAATGGGGACAATGTGAAAGAAGGGTAATGTAGATGCCCTTAGTCAATATCACAAATGACAATGTGAAAGAAGTAAAGATAACACAAGGGCAAATGAGACACTTGCATGGTTTGGACTTTAGTTTAGAGATACAGTGTGGAAACAGGCTCTTCGGCCCACCGAGTCCGTGCCGACCCGCGATACCCGCACACTGACACTACACACCAGGGACAATTTACAATTATACAAAGCCAATTAACCAACAAACCTCTATGTCGTTGGAGAGTGGGAGGAAACCAAAGCACCTGCAGAAAACCCACGCGGTCACAGGGAGAACATAACAGCTGCATACAGACAGCAACTGTGGTCAGGATGGAACCCGGGTCTCCGGAGCTGTGAGGCAGCAACTCTACTGCTGCGCCACCATGCTGCCGTCTTCAATGAGATGATTACATGGAATGTAGGAACTACGCATGTCCTCATAGCTTGTGCAGGCACAGAGTCGTACAGCACAGAGTTGGGCCTTTCTGCCCTACTCATCCACACCCACCACAATGCCACATCTAAGCTAGTCCCAGTTGCCCGTACAGGACCCTATCCCTCAAAACCTTTCATTACACGGGCCGGGCAGAGACACTGAAGAAACTACTTTCAGTAATACTGCAGAGATATGAATTAATAAGTTTATAACAAATAGGTGTAGGAGTAGGCCATTCGGCCCTTCGAGCCTGCACCGCCATTCAATATGATCATGGCTGATCATCCAACTCAGTATCTTGTACCTGCCTTCTCTCCATACCCCCTGATCCCTTTAGCCACAAGGGCCACATCTAACTCCCTCTTAAATATAGCCAATAAACTGGCGTCAACTACCTTCTGCGGCAGAGAATTCCAGAGATTCACCACTCTCTGTGAAAAAAAGGTTTTCCTCATCTCGGTCCTAAAGGATTTCCCCCTTATCCTTAAACTGTGACCCCTCGTTCTGGACTTCCCCAACATCGGGAACAACCTTCCTGCATCTAGCCTGTCCAACCCCTTAAGAATTTTGTAAGTTTCTATAAGATCCCCCCTCAATCTTCTAAATTCTAGCGAGTACAAGCCGAGTCTATCCAGTCTTTCTTCATGTGAAAGTCCTGACATCCCAGGAATCAGTCTGGTGAACCTTCTCTGTACTCCCTCTATAGCAAGAATGTCTTTCCTCAGATTAGGAGACCAAAACTGTACGCAATACTCCAGGCGTGGTCTCACCAAGACCCTGTACAACTGCAGTAGAACCTCCCTGCTCCTATACTCAAATCCTTTTGCTATGATGCTAACATGCCATTCGCCTTCTTCACTGCCTGCTGCACCTGCATGCCTACTTTTACTGACTTGTGTACCATGACACCCAAGTCTCGTTGCATCTCCCCCTTTCCTAATCGGCCACCATTCAGATAAGGGTCTACTTTCCTGTTTTTGCCACCAAAGTGGATAACCTCACATTTATCCACATTATACTGCATCTGCCATGCATTTTCCCACTCACCCAGCCTATCCAAGTCACCTTGCAGCCTCCTAGCATCCTCCTCACAGCTAACACTGACCCCCAGTTTTGTGTCATCCACAAACTTGGAGATGTTGCATTCAATTCCCTCGCCCAAATCATTAATATATATTGTAAATAGCTGTGGTCCCAGCACTGAGCCTTGCGGTACCCCACTAGTCACTGCCTGCCATTGTGCCATTATTGGCCAAGTATTCACATACAAGGAATTTGCCTTGGTGCTCCGCCCGCAAGTAACAACATGACATACAGTGACAGTTAGGAATAACACATTAAACATTAGAAACATAGAAAATAGGTGCAGGAGGAGGCCATTCGGCCCTTCGAGCCAGCACCGCCATTCATGGCTGATCTTCCCCAATCAATAACCCGTGTCTGCCTTCTCCCCATATCCCTTGATTCCACCAGCCCCTAGAGCTCTATCTAACTCTCTCTTAAATCCATCCATTTGGCCTCCACTGCCCTCTGTGGCAGGGAATTCCACAAATTCACAACTCTGGATGAAAAAGTTTTTTCTCACCTCAGTCTTAAATGGCCTCCCCTATTACATTAAACATTAATAATAAAACATTATTGATTAAACATGTGAATTAAATAAAATACCAGAGCAAAAGGAGGCTACAGATTTTTGGCTGTTGAGTAGAGCAACTACTCGTGGATAAAAACTGTTTTTATGTCTGGCTGTGGCAGCTTTGACAGTCCGGAGTTGCCTTCCAGAGGGAAGTGATTCAAAGACTTTGTGGCCAGGGTGAGAGGGGTCAGAGATGATCTTGCCCGCTCGCTTCCTGGCCCTTGCAGTGTACAGTTCGTCAATGGAGGGAAGATTGCAGCCAACAACTTTACTAATACTTACTAAGGTTACTAATACTTACTAATTGATGCTATTCTGAATCGGAGTCTGGATTTCAAATTGGAGTCGTCAGTGTTGCCAAGGTCATTTTCACTCGTTTCCATAACTTCAACTAGGCTTCCAACGGGATGGTCCCTAAATTAATTGTGCATTAAAAAATGGCAGCTGACAGAACAGTACAGTGCAGGAACAGGCCCTTCGGCCCACAATGTGTGTGCTGAACAGGATAAACTAATCTCTCCATAGCCCTCCATTCCCTGCATATACACATGCCTGTTCAAGAGGGAACATTTCTGCCTCCACCACCACCACCCCTGGCAGCACATTCCAGCCACTAGCCTCCCTTTGTATTTTAAATTAATTATAGACAATAGGTGCAGGAGTAGGCCATTCAGCCCTTCGAGTCAGCACCGCCATTCAATGGGATCGTGGCTGATCATCCCCAATCAGTACCCCGTTCCTGCCTTCTCCCCATATCCCCTGACTCTGCTATCTTTAAGAGCCCTATCTAGCTCTAGCTCTCTCTTGAAAGCATCCAGTGAACCGGCCTCCACCGCCCTCTGAGGCAGAGAATTCCACAGACTCACAACTCTGTGAAGAAGTGTTTCCTCATTTCCGTTCTAAATGGCTTACCCCTTAAACTGTGGCCCCTGGTTCTGGACTCCTGCATTCTGGACTCCTGCATGTTCCAACATTGGGAACATGTTGTTTAAGAAGGAACTGCAGATGCTGGAGAATCGAAGGTTACACAAAAAAGCTGGAGAAACTCAGCGGGTGCAGCAGCATCAGCATCTTTCCTTTGCTCCATAGATGCTGCTGCACCCGCTGAGTTTCTCCAGCTTTTTTGTGTAACCTTGGGAACATGTTACCTGCCTCTAGCGTGTCCGAACCCTTAATAATCTTATGTTCCAAAT
Source organism: Leucoraja erinaceus (assembly GCF_028641065.1). Taxonomy (NCBI): domain Eukaryota; kingdom Metazoa; phylum Chordata; class Chondrichthyes; order Rajiformes; family Rajidae; genus Leucoraja; species Leucoraja erinaceus. The sequence continues at coordinate 97,534 of NW_026576353.1, forward strand.
CAACCCGCACATCTATCTCCTTTAAACTTTGCCCCTCGTGTTATAAACCTGACAAATGAGAAACTTTCACATATGCGCCCAACATTCGTCACGGAATCATACAACATAGACACAGATTCTCCAGGCCAACTCGTCAATGCCAACCAAGATGCACTAGTCCCACCTGCCCATGTTTGGCCCCTATCTCCTTAAACCTTTCCTATCCTACCCATGTATCTGACCAAGTGTCTTTTAAATGCTGCTATAGTACCTACTTCAACTACCTCCTCTGGCAGCTCGTTCCATACATCCACCACCCTGTGAGTAGAAAAACCTGCCCCTCAGGTTCCCATTAATCCTGGCCCTCCTCAACTTAAATCTAAAGGGCCTGTCCCACTTGAGCGACATTTTCCGCGACAGCCTGAAAAGAGGTTGTCGGGGCGTGACGCATGCAGTGCCTCTCCGTCGCCCCTGGATTTTGGAATGTTCAAAAGCTTCAGGCGGCATCTGGGTGTCTCATCGTGTCGTGCGCCCTGTCACACGCTGGCGTGCGCTGGCCTGCGGGCGACGCCCGGTGATGCGGGTATATAAAGCATTTAATGAGGAACTGCAGATGCTGGAAAAGGTAGACAAAAATGCTGGAGAAACTCAGCGGGTGCAGCAGCATCTATGGAGCGAAGGAAATAGGCAACGTTTCAGGTCGAAACCCGTCTTCAGACTGATGTAGGGTGGGGGGGGGGGGGGGGGGGTAGATGAAAGGAGAAAGGAAGAGGAGGAGGCTGAGGGAGAGCTGAGAAAGGGAGGAGACAGCAAGGACTACCGGAAATTGGAGAAGTCAATGTTCATGCCGCTGGGGTGCAGACTGCCCAAGCAGAATATGAGGTGTTGCTCCTCCAATTTACGGTGGGACTCACTCTGGCCATGGAGGAGGCCCAGGACAGAAAGGTCGGATTGGGAATGGGAGGGGGAGTTGAAGTGCTGAGCCACCGGGAGATCAGGATGGTTATTGCGAACCGAGCGGAGGTGTTGGGCGAAGCGATCACCAAGCCTGCGCTTGGTCTCACCGATGTAGAGCAGCTGGCATCTAGAGCAGCGGATGCAATAGATGAAGTTGGAGGAGGTGCAGGTGAACCTCTGTCGCACCTGGAACGACTAACGTATATTAAGCGCCAACTTATCCACTAAAAATTTATTTGTCCTTAGATTCATTGTTGATAAGTTAATTTCCAATGTGATTATTATACTTTGGTGTAACCTTCTCGTGAAGGCGGGTGACGCAGAGTGTCGTAGCTTGACGTGACGGTGACGCGGACTGTCGTACAACTTGACGGTTTTTAGGGTGTCAGTCGCTGACGTTCGCAGTCACCGAAAACAATCGCCAAGTGGGACTGGCCCTAATATCCTCTGGTTCTCAATTCCCCATACTCTGGGCAAGAGACTGTGTGATCTACAGTATTCCCCTCATGAATTCATACACCTCTATGTAAGTCCGCCCCCCCCTATCCTCCAGCGCATCGATCCCTCTCGTAGGTCCTCGTTACTTACACACTATCTCCCATTCCAAGCTCTTGAATCTTCTTCTCGATAGCGGTCTCCATGGCGCTCCTGGCCAGCGAGTGTTCCACAAAAGAAAGCCTCCAGAACAAACGCGATGAAGATACTGTCAGAGATGGGGCGGAAATAGAGAGTCAGACGTGTGCCCGTCAGATAATGATCTCGGAGCAATTCAAACAAAGGCAGCAGACGCCGACTTACTTGATGAGTATAATCACCACCACTATGTGAAACACAACAAAGAAAATCCTTGCCGTCAAATGGGTCACCATCACAAACCCAGTCGCCAGAAGTGGTGTCGTTAAGGAGTCTCAGATTACACAGTGGTTTTTAAAAAGACAATTGATAGAATGTTTATGATACTGTCAGGAATACCACACTCCCTTTACACTCATTATGCAGCCAAATAGTGCATTCAGAAAGTATTCAGACCGTTATAGCCTTATTCTAAAATGGATTCAATTCCTTTTCTTTAAATCTTCAATCGACACACAATACCCCATAATAAAAAAGCAAAAACAGGTGTTTAGAAATGTTTGCAAAGTAATTAAAAAGAAATAACAGAAATATCACATTTACATAAGTGTTTAGACCCTATACTCAGTACTTTGTTGAGGCACCTTTGGCAGCGATTACAGCCTCAAGTCTTCTTGGGTATGACACTATAAGCTTGGCACACCTGTATTTGGGTAATTCCTCCCATTCTTCTCTGCAGATCCTCTCGAGCTCTGTCAGGTTGGATGGGGAGCGTCGATGCACAGCTATTTTCAGGTCCCTCCAGAGGTGTTCGATCGTGTCATGATAGGGGGGGGACATCATTAAAATTTACCGAACAGTGAAAGGATTGGATAGGGTGGATGTGGAGAGGATGTTTCCACTAGTGGGAGAGTCTTAGCCTCAGAATTAAAGGACGTTCCTTTAAGAAGAAGATGAGGAGGAATTTCTTTAGTCAGAGCGTGGTGAATCTACGAAATTCTTTACCACAGGAGGGTGTGGAGGCCAAGTAAGTGGATATTTTTACAGCAGATATAGATAGATTCTTGATTAGTGTGAGTGTCGGCGGGTTATGGGGAGAAAGCAGGAGAATGGGGTTTGCAGGGAGAGATAGATCAGCCATGATTGAATGGGGGAGTAGACTTTCTGCTCCTATCACTTACGAACTTAAGACCCCTCAGCCTCCTGCACTCCAACACAGCACGAGTTACTGTGGATCACAACACCAATACACAAGGACATTACCACTGGACAATGGACAAAGGATATCATGCCATTGATTCACCACTGTCAATTCGATCAGTAGGACAATGGCCGAGGGAAGGTTGTTGAAGTTATTCCTGCAGTATCTCATAGCGGCAAACTGGGACCCCTTGAGTGCCGGGTTCCCACAATACGCTGCTGCAGGGTTGCTGGAGTTCACCCCATAGAAATGGATCCTTCCTTTAAACGCTTCCATTCCCACTACTGCAAATATGTAGTATACAACCTCCAAAAATAAAGCATTTATCATCATCATCATCATCAGCATCATCAATAATATCATCAGCATCATCAATAATATCATCAGCATCATCATATCATCATCAATAATAGCATCAGCATCATCAATAATATCATCATCATCATCAATAATATCATCAGCATCATCAATAATATCATCATCAATAATATCATCATCAATAATATCATCATCATCAATAATATCATCAGCATCCTCAATAATATCATCAGCATCATCAATAATAGCATCATCATCATCATCAATAATATCATCAGCATCATCAATAATATCATCATCATCATCATCAATATCATCATCAATAGACAATAGGTGCAGGAGGAGGCCATTCGGCCCTTCGAGCCAGCACCGCCATTCAATGTGATCATGGCTGATCATCCCCAATCAGTACCCCGTTCCTGCCTTCTCCCCATATCCCCTGACTCCGCTATCTTTAAGAGAGCCCTATCGAGCTCTCTCTTGAAAGTATCCAGAGAACCGGCCTCCACCGCCCTCCGAGGCAGAGAATTCCACAGACTCACAACTCTCTGTGAGAAAAAGCGTTTCCTCGTCTCCGTTCTAAATGGCTTACCCCTTATTCTTAAACTGTGGCCCCTGGTTCTGGACTCCCCCAACATCGGGAACACGTTTCCTGCCTCTAGCGTGTCCAAACCCTTAATACTCTTATATGTTTCAATGAGATCTCCTCTCATCCTTCTAAACTCCAGAGTGTACAAGCCCAGCCGCTCCATTCTCTCAGCATATGACAGTCCCTCCATCCCAGGAATTAACCTTGTAAACCTACGCTGCATTCCCTCAATAGCAACAATGTCATCATTAATATCATCATCAATAATATCTTCATCTTCATCGTTGAAAACATCAACGGGCACAGTGCCTTACAATGCTACGTATGATAGTGATCGCTACTGCTGAAGTGTGGATGGCTGTTGCCACGCTAGGAGCTCATCCGCCCTTTGACAGGTCTTGTTTTTGATCCTGCTGGGGGTCCACAGCCCCCTCCTCACCTGGCAAACCATGTGGGGGAGACGGGTTAGTCGCAGCCTATCCCACCATGGAGCAGGGTAGCACGGGGTTACATGGGACCCGCGGCTGGGGGGGAACTCCCCCTGACCTGACTTGCATTAAAATATGTAGCAATTGAAAACTTTGGAGGGACCCGGCGTGGAGGAGATGCCGAGAACAAGGTCTAATGGTCTCAGTAATAACGATACAATAGAACTTTCTTTATGCCAGGTGAGAAATTGATCTGCCCACAGTCATAAAAACACAACACACATGAAACATGAAAAGTGACGAGTGGAAAGGTTGGCACTTTGTGCAAAGATTTGGGAAGGGGGGGAGAGATGGAGGGGAGTCAGTCTCAGTCTACCCCATGACAGAAGGGGGGAGGAGTTGTACAGTTTGATAGCCGCAGGGAAGAAGGATCTCCTGTGGCGTTCTGTGGTGGGACCAGTCTGTTGCTGAAGGTGCTCCTCAGGTTGACCAGTGTGTCACGGAGGGGGTGAGCTGTATTGTCCAGGATGCTCCGCAGTTTGAGGAGCATCCTCCCCTCCAAGACCAACCTCCCGTGAATCCAACTCCAACCCCAGCCCCAGGACAGAGCCAGCCTTCCTGATAAGTTTGTTATTCGCAATGAGTACTTTGTACGTTTGCCGGGACCACAAACATATCAACTCGTTGTGTTCCTCGTGTAATGTACGCAACAGCAAAGGATTTCACTGCATCTAGGTACATGTGACAATGATATAGAAACATAGAAACATAGACAATATGTGCAGGAGTAGGCCATTCGGCCCTTCGAGCCTGCACAGCCATAAATGGCTGATCATCCAACTCAGTATCCCGTTCCTGCCTTCTCTCCATACCCCCTGATCCCTTTAGCCACAAGGGCCACATCTAACTCCCTCTTAAATATAGCCAATGAACTGGCCTCAACTCCTTCGCTCCATAGATGCTGCTGCACCCGCTGAGTTTCTCCAGCTGTTTTGTGGCCTCAACTACCTTCTGTGGCAGAGAATTCCACAGATTCACCACTCTCTGCGTGAAAAATGTTTTTCTCATCTCGGTCCTAAAAGACTTCCCTCTTATCCTTAAACTGTGACACCTTGTCGTGGACTTCCCCAACCTCGGGAACAATCTTCCTGCATCTAGCCTGTCCAACCCCTTAAGAATTTTGTAAGATTCTATAAGATCCCCCCTCAATCGTCTAAATTCTAGCGACTGCAAGCCGAGTCTATCCAGTCTTTCTTCACATGAAAGTCCTGCCATATGCCTATGACGTATCTGAACCATTGAACCAAAGAGACATCGGTACTTACCACGAGTAGCCCAGCGTAGGTTAGCATTGTGGGTATTAGATTCACCAGAGTATTGAGCAGGACCCTGAACCTGCAGAAGAAACAGCATCGCAGACACTTGTTAAACAATGACAATCTTTCATAGAGTCAAGCAGCACGGAAAATTGTCCCTTCAGCCCAACTTGTCCACTCAACAACATGCCTCATCTGAGCTGGTCACATTTGCCCGTGTTAAACTTTTCCTATCCATGTACCTTTCCAAGTGTCTTTGAAATATTGTTATAGTCCCAGCCTCAACTACAGGGAGAGCAGCGATGGTGTACCAGGTTAATTCACTGGATGGCAGGATTGTCACATGCTGAGAGAATGGAGCAGCTGGGCTTGTACACGCTGGAGTTTAGAAGGACGAGAGGATATCTCATTGAAACATATAAGATTATTAAGGGTTTGGACACGCTAGAGGCAGGAAACATGTTCCCTATGTTGGGGTAGTCCAGAACCAGGGGTCACACAGTTTAAGAATAAGGAGTAAGCCATTTAGAACGGAGACGAGGAAACACTTTTTTTCACACAGAGAGTTGTGAGTCTGTGGAATTCTCTGCCTCAGAGGGTGGTGGAGGCCGGTTCTCTGGATACTTTCAAGAGAGAGCTAGATAGGGCTCTTAAAGATAGCGGAGTCAGGGGATATGGGGAGAAGGCAGGAACGGGGGACTGATTGCGGATGATCAGCCATGATCACATTGAACGGAGGTGCTGGCTCGAAGGGCCGAATGGCCTACTCCTGCACTTATTGTCTAGTTTTAGAATCCTCTATCCAGCTAAAACAGACAGCTGTGGAGGCCACAAGTCAGTGGATATCTTTAAGGCAGAGGGATAGATTCTTGATTAATGCGGGTGTCAGAGGCTATGAGGAGAAGGCGAATGGGGTTAGGAGGGAGAGATAGATCAGCCATGATTGAATGGCGGAGTAGATGATGGGCCAAATGGCCTCATTCTGCTCCTATCACTTGTGAATTTATGTTCACACAAAAAAGCTGGAGAAACTCAGCGGGTGCAGCAGCATCTATGGAGCGAAGGAAATAGGCAACGTTACGGGCCGAAACCCTTCTTCAGACTGATCGGGGACGGGGGTGGGCGGGGACAAGAAAGGGAAAAGGAGGAGGAGCCCGAAGGCTGGGGGGTGGGGGGAGACAGCAGGGGGACTGAGGAAGGGGAGGAGACAGCAAGACAGCAAGGACAGTTGGAGGGCAGGAGGGATCACAGATGGGGGACAGTTAGAGAGGAGGTTGTGAAACTGTCTCCGGAGAGAAGAGGAGAACTTCTTCAAGGTAGGCATATCTTGAAGAGATAACGCAGTGGAGTATACACAGTGTTTAAGAGGGAACTGCAGATGCTGGAGAATCGAAGGTTTCACAAAAAAGCTGGAGAAACTCAGCGGGTGCAGCAGCATCTATGGAGCGAAGGAAATAGGAAATAGGCCTTCCTCAGCCCCCCTGCTGTCTCCTCCCATCCCCCAGCCTTGCGGTCTCCTCCTCCTTTTCCCTTTCTTGTCCCCACCCACCCCCGCCCCCGATCAGTCTGAAGAAGGGTTTCGGCCCGAAACGTTGCCTATTTCCTTCGCTCCATAGATGCTGCTGCACCCGCTGAGTTTCTCCAGCTTTTTGTGTAACCTTCGATTCTCCAGCATCTGCAGTTCCCTCTTAAACACTTGTGAATTTATGTTCACTTTACCTGTGGAAGCTGTCAATGATCCGGATCAGCCGGAGAACCCGCAGGATGAACACGATGTCCAGGATCTGCTGACTGCTGTAGCCGCCCGCTGAATCAGCACAAAACACACTAGCAATTCTTAAACATTCACACAGTTGAAACACAGCTTACAATGTAAACAGTCTGGTACATGGATGGGTCAAAATGGGGAACTGCAGATGCAGGTTTACCAAGGAAAGATACAGAGTGCTGGAGTAACTCAGTGGGTCAGGCAGCATCTGTGGAGCACATGGATAGGTGACGTTTCACAGAGTGCTGGAGTAACTCAGCGGGTCAGGCAGCATCTGTGGAGAACATGGATAGGTGACGTTTCACAGAGTGCTGGAGTAACTCAGCGGGTCAGGCAGCATCTGTGGAGAACATGGATAGGTGACGTTTCACAGAGTGCTGGAGTAACTCAGCGGGTCAGGCAGCATCTATGGAGCTAAGGAAATAGGCAACGTTTCGGGCCGAAACCCGTAAGGGTTTCGGCCCGAAACGTTGCCTATTTCCAGAAGGATTTCGGCCCGAAAAGTTGCCTATTTCCTTACCTCCATAGATGCTGCTGCACCATAACTCAGCGGGTCAGGCAGCATCTGTGGAGAACATGGATAGGTGACGTTGCACAGAGTGCTGGAGTAACTCAGCGGGTCAGGCAGCATCTGTGGGGAACATGGATAGGTGACGTTTCACACGGAGTGCTGGAGTAACTCAGCGGGTCAGGCAGCATCTGTGGTGAACATGGATAGGTGACGTTTTGGGTTGGGACACTTCTTTTTTTTTTTTTAAAGAGCTGGATGCTCTTAAGATGCATGGCAGATGCAGTTTAATGTGGATAAATGTGAGGTTATCCACTTTGGTAGCAAAAACAGGAAGGCAGATTACTATCTAAATGGTGTCAAGTTGGGAAAAGGGGAAGTACAACAGGATCTGGGGGTCCTTGTACATCAGCCTATGAAAGTAAACATGCAGGTACAGGAGGCAGTGAAGAAAGCGAATGGCATGTTGGCCTTTATAACAAGAGGAATCGAATATAGGAGCAAAAAGGTCCTTCTGCAGTTGTACAGAGCCCTAGTGAGACCACACCTGGAGTATTGTGTGCAGTTTTGGTCCCCTAATCTAAGAAAGGACATTCTTGCTATTGAGGGAGTGCAGCGTTGGTTTACAAGGTTAATTCCCGGGATGGCGGGACTGTCATATGCTGAGAGAATGGAGCGGCTGGGCTTGTATACTCTGGAGTTTAGAAGGATGAGAGGGGTTCTCATTGAAACATATAAGATTGTTAAGGGTTTGGACACGCTAGAGGCAGGAAACATGTTCCTGATGTTGGGGGAGTCCAGAACAAGGGGCCACAGTTTAAGAATAAGGAATAAGCCATTTAGAACGGAGACGAGGAAACACTTTTTCTCACAGAGAGTGGTGAGTCTGTGGAATTCTCTGCCTCAGAGGGTGGTGGACGCAGGTTCTCTGGATACTTTCAAGAGAGAGCTAGATAGGGCTCTTAAAGATAGCGGAGTCAGAGGATATGGGGAGAAGGCAGGAACGGGGTACTGATTGTGGATGATCAGCCATGATCACATTGAATGGCGGTGCTGGCTCGAAGGGCCGAATGGCCTCCTCCTGCACCTATTGCCTATTGTCTATTGGATGTCAGGAGGTCCTGCAATTCGTTGAGGTGGTGAAGGATCTGGACATGAAACAGATAGCTAAGCACATAGATAGGAAATGTTGAAGGGATATGTGTCAAATACAAGCAAACGGGACAAGAGTAGAACAGTTGGCTAGTACAGATGTGTTGGGCCGAAGGGCCAGTTTCAGCCCGGGGGCCATAGGTTGCCGGCCACTGGTATAGAGTCATGTAAAACTACATGCCCTTCAGCCCACCTTGCCCAAGTTGGCATACTGGGCTTGTCCCATTTGGCCCATTGCCCTCTAAACCCTTACTATCTATACATCTCCACATGTCTTTCGACAAGGCATAACTGGGACAGTTAAGCAGACTAGGTATTTACTCCTTGGAGCACAGAATGCTGAAGGGTGATCTTATAGACCAAGGGTTCCCAACCTGTGGGCATATTTCACCTACCCAGGGGGTACATTTGTTGATTGTGGATTTGTACATTTTTGTTCTCATTGACTGACTGTGTTTGGTTCTAGTATACCGGTATCTGTTCATCATTAGCAGCTCATAAATAAGTGACAGAACATTGTTGTGTGCTATTAAAGTTGTCAGGGGTAAGCGGGATGAAAAATGTTGGGAGCCCCTGATATAGAGAGGTGTGGTATCAGCCTGTCCCACTTAGGCAACTCTTTAGGCGACTGCAGGAGACTATGCAGGCGCCACATGTTCGCGGGTGGTTGCCGGGGAATCACCTTCATGGTGACGAGGAGTTCCCGCATTGTGGGAACTAGTCGCGGCCTCATGGACTGGACAAGCTAGATGCAGGAAAAATGTTCCCGATGTTGGGCGAGTCCAGAACCAGGGGCCACAGTCTTAGAATAAAGGGGAGGCCATTTAAGACTGAGGTGAGAACAAACTTTTTTTCACCCAGAGAGTTGTGAGTTTGTGGAATTCCCTGCCACAGAGGGCAGTGGAGGCCAAGTCACTGGATGGATTTAAGAGAGAGTTAGATAGAGCTCTAGGGGCTGGTGGAGTCAAGGGATATGGGGAGAAGGCAGGCACGGGTTATTGATTGGGGATGATCAGCCATGATCACAATGAATGGCGGTGCTGGCTCAAAGGGCCGAATGGCCTCCTCCTGCACCTGTTGTCTATTGTCTATTGAGAGTGGGGAGAGGCAGGGGTCAGGGAAGAGGGGGGGTAATAAAGAGGGGGGTGGGGGGGGGAGGTCTACTTACATGATTTGAGTGCAGTGTTGGCAATAGTCCCCAGCAAGGCAGCAACAATAATGATGGTGTCAAACCTGGAACAGTCAAAAAACTTCACTCATCGTTTTACATCCAGAAAAATAATTGGGAAATGTTTTAGAAATCAAGGCAAATTACCAATTCCAAAATTGAAACTTGGCGAAGAAGGCCCTGGGTTCGTGAGTGTAGAGTTTTAGCAGGATCTCGACGAGGTAGAGTGTCAGGAATGCCCACTCCGCCTTGGTGATTAAAGGGTTCATCTCGTCCCCACCAATGAAGATTGCGTTGATGACGATGATAAGATCATAGGTGTAACGGAATGCCCTGCAGGAGAGAGAACGCAAACAGGACACATACAACAGCCTCATAGATCATGGATGGTGTACAACACAACACAGAACAGCACAGAAGATAGACACAGAGTGCTGGAGTAACTCAGCGGGTCAGGCAGCATCTGCGGAGAACATGGATAGGTGACGTTTCACAGAGTGCTGGAGTAACTCAGCGGGTCAGGCAGCATCTGTGGAGAACATGGATAGGTGACGTTTCACAGAGTGCTGGAGTAACTCAGCGGGTCAGGCAGCATCTGTGGAGAACATGGATAGGTGACGTTTCACAGAGTGCTGGAGTAACTCAGCAGGTCAGGCAGCATCTATGGAGCTAAGGAAATAGGCAACGTTTCGGGCCGAAACCCATAAGGGTTTCGGCCCGAAACGTTGCCTATTTCCAGAAGGATTTCGGCCCAAAAAGTTGCCTATTTCCTTAGCTCCATAGATGCTGCTGCACCATAACTCAGCGGGTCAGGCAGCATCTGTGGAGAACATGGATAGGTGACGTTTCACAGAGTGCTGGAGTAACTCAGCGGGTCAGGCAGCATCTGTGGAGAACATGGATAGGTGACGTTTCACAGAGTGCTGGAGTAACTCAGCGGGTCAGGCAGCATCTGTGGAGAACATGGATAGGTGACGTTTCACAGAGTGCTGGAGTAACTCAGCGGGTCAGGCAGCATCTGTGGAGAACATGGATAGGTGACGTTTCACAGAGTGCTGGAGTAACTCAGCAGGTCAGGCAGCATCTATGGAGCTAAGGAAATAGGCAACGTTTCGGGCCGAAACCCATAAGGGTTTCGGCCCGAAACGTTGCCTATTTCCAGAAGGATTTCGGCCCAAAAAGTTGCCTATTTCCTTAGCTCCATAGATGCTGCTGCACCATAACTCAGCGGGTCAGGCAGCATCTGTGGAGAAAATGGATAGGTGACGTTTCACAGAGTGCTGGAGTAACTCAGCGGGTCAGGCAGCATCTGTGGAGAACATGGATAGGTGACGTTTCACAGAGTGCTGGAGTAACTCAGCGGGTCAGGCAGCATCTGTGGAGAACATGGATAGGTGACGTTTCACAGAGTGCTGGAGTAACTCAGCGGGTCAGGCAGTATCTCTGTTGAGAAGGAACAGGTGATGTTCCAAGTCTGAAGAAGGGTCTCGACCCGAAACGTCACCTATTCCTTTTCTCCAGAGTCGCTTGCATGTCCCGCTGAATTACTCCAGCTTTTTGTGTCCATCTTGACCCCATATCTTATCTGTCTGCACATGATCTGTATCCTTTCATTCCCTGCATATCAACGTGTCGCTCCATATTCACTTGAACGCCACTATCATATCTGCCTCCACCACCCCAGGCAGCGCGTTCCAGGCACCCACCTGTGGAAATAACGTGCCCCCCACATCTCATAGAACATCGACCAGCAAAGGAACGGTCCTTCGGCCCACAATGTATACGCCGAACATGATGCCAATTTAAAATCATATTTCGCTTGGGTAGTTTACACCCCAGCGGTATAAACATTGACTTCTCCAATTTCAGGTAGTCCCTGCTTTCTCCCTCCTTCCCCTCCCCTTCCCCCACAGCCCACTGTCTCCGCCTCTTCCTTTCTTCCCCCTCCACTACATCAGTCTGAAGAAGGGTCTCGACCCGAAACATCACCTATTCCTTCGCTCCATAGATGCTGCCTCACCCGCTGAGTTACTCCAGCATTTTTGTCCACCTCCAATTTAAAATCGATCACATGATCTATAACCTCTATCCCTTCCACTTCAAATGTCTATCTGAATCCTTCTTAAACACCGCCCCTGGCAGCGCGTTCCAGGCACCCACCACCCTCTGTGTAAAACAAAAACTTCCCATGTACACCTCCTTAATACTTTGTCCCTCTCACCTTCAAGGGCGTGTCCCACATGGCGATTTTTTCGGCGACTGCCGGCGTCATTGACTGACATATCAAGTCACCGAAACATTCACGGCGTGATGATGTATCGGCGCGCGGTGTTTTTTCAAGTGTCGTGACATTTTTTTTGTCGCCGCTGGATTTTGAAATGTTCAAAATCTTTTGGCGACCCTGTTATGATGCCGGCAGTCGCCAAAAAAAATCGCCCTTCAAGACATCCCCTCTTGTACGTAATCTTCCACGCTGGGGGGGGGGGGGGGGGGGGGGGAGATTCTGACTGCCGATTCTATCTACAGTGGCTTGCAAAAGTTTTTCATACCCCTTGAACTTTTCCACATTTTGTCACGTTACAACCACAAACGTAAATGTATTTTATTGGGATTTTATGTGATAGACCAACACAAAGTGGCGCATAATTGTGAAGTGGAAGGAAAATGATACATGGTTTTCACATTTTTTTACAAATAAAAAACTGAAAAGTGTGGCGTGCAAAAGTATTCAGCCCCCTTTACTCTGATACCCCTAAATAAAATCCAGTGCAACCAATTGCCTTCAGAAGTCACCTAATTAGTAAATAGAGTCCACTTGTGTGTAATCTAATCTCAGTATAAATACAGCTGTTCTGTGAAGGCCTCAGAGGTTTGTTAGACAACATTAGTGAACAAACAGCATCATGAAGCCCAAGGAACACACCAGACAGGTCAGGGATAAAGTTGTGGAGAAGTTTAAAGCAGGGTTAGGTTATAAAAAAAAATCCCAAGCTTTGAACATCTCACGGAGCACTGTTCAATCCATCATCCGAAAATGGAAAGAGTATGGCACAACTGCAAACCTACCAAGACATGGCCGTCCACCTAAACTGACAGGCCGGGCAAGGAGAGCATTGATCAGAGAAGCAGCCAAGAGGCCCATGGTAACTCTGGAGGAGCTGCAGAGATCCACAGCTCAGGTGGGAGAATCTGTCCACAGGACAACTATTAGTCGTGCAGTCCACAAATCGGGCCTTTATGGAAGAGTGGCAAGAAGAAAGCCATTGTTGAAAAAAAGCCATAAGAAGTCCCGTCTGCAGTTTGCCACAAGCCATGTGGGGGACACAGCAAACATGTGGAGGAAGGTGCTCTGGTCAGATGAGACCAAAATTGAAGTTTTTGGCCTTATGCAAAACGCTATGTGTGGCGGAAAACTAACACTGCACATCACACTGAACACACCATCCCCACTGTGAAACATGGTGGTGGCAGCATCATGCTGTGGGGATGCTTTTCTTCAGCAGGGACAGGGAAGCTGGTCAGAGTTGATGGGAAGATGGATGGAGCCAAATACAGGGCAATCTTGGAAGAAAACCTGTTAGAGTCTGCAAAAGACTTGAGACTGGGGCGGAGGTTCACCTTCCAGCAGGACAACGACCCTAAACATACAGCCAGAGCTACAATGGAATGGTTTAGATCAAAGCATATTCATGTGTTAGAATGGCCCAGTCAAAGCCCAGACCTAAATCCAATTGAGAATCTCTGGCAAGACTTGAAAATTGCTGTTCACAGACGCTCTCCATCCAATCTGACTGAGCTTGAGCTATTTTGCAAAGAAGAATGGGCAAAAATGTTAGTCTCTAGATGTGCAAAGCTGGTAGAGACATACCCCAAAAGACTTGCAGCTGTAATTGCAGCGAAAGGTGGTTCTACAAAGTATTGACTCAGGGGGGCTGAATACTTTTGCACGCCACACTTTTCAGTTTTTTATTTGTAAAAATATTTGAAAACCATGTATCATTTTCCTTCCACTTCACAATTATGCGCCACTTTGTGTTGGTCTATCACATAAAATCCCAATAAAATACATTTACGTTTGTGGTTGTAACGTGACAAAATGTGGAAATGTTCAAGGGGTATGAATACTGTTGCAAGCCACTGTATATCTCACAATTTTATACATTTCTATCAGGTCTCCCTGCAACTGCCAGCGTTCTGGAGAAAAGCCAAGCCTCTCCAACCTCTCCCTGTAACATATCCCCAAATCCCAGCATCATTACAACTCAACGCTCAAAACTGGGATGGTTGATCATAGAGTGATTCAGTGTGGAAACAGGCCCTTCAGCCCAACTTGCCCACACCGCCCAACATGTCCCAGCTACACTAGTCACACCTGCCTGTTTTTGGTCCATATCTCTCCAAACTTGTCCTATCCATGTACCTGTCTAAAAATGTTATAAACGTTGGGATAGTCCCAGCCTCAACTACCTCCTCTGGCAGCTTGTTCCATACACCCACTGTGGAAAAAGTTGCCCCTCAAGTTCCCATTAAATCTTTCCTCCTTAATCCTCTGGTCTGTGCATCTGGCCGATCTATTCCTCTCATGATTTTGTACACCTCTGTAAGATGGCTACTCATCCTCCTGCAGAGAGCCAAATGTTTAAACACTCAGTGTTGTATTTAGCATCATAAAATAAATAGTTCCAAAGTCCATAAGTGCTAGGAGCAGAATTAGGCCATTCGGCCCATCAAGTCTACTCTGTCATTCAATCATGGCTGATCTATCTATCCCTCTCAACCCCATTCTCCTGCCTTCTCCCCATAACCCCTGACCCTCAACCATAACCCCTGACACCCATAACCCATGACCCTCAGTCATAACCCCTTGACACCCGATCCAATCAACCATAACACCTGATAGACATAAAATGCTGGAGCAACTCAGCGGGACAGGCAGCATCTCTGGAGAGAAGGGACGGGTGATCTTAAGAAGGGTCTCGACCCGAAACGTCACCCATTCCTTCTCTCCAGAGATGCTGCCTGTCCCGCTGAGTTACTCCAGCATTTTGTGTGTATCTTCGGTTTAAACCTGCACCTGCAGTTACTTCTGACACATCTAACCCCTGACGCCCGTACTAATAATCAGTCCACTGTTCTCCAAGATATGATGTCAAAAACAACCTTCATTACTGCACAGTGTTACCATTCCATTGGAGAAGGTATATATTGAACTGGGTCTGGTAGGCAGGTACCTGTGGGCGACCATTCTACGGATGAGCTTGCTGACGGTGGATGTGTACACGCGAGGCATGCACTTCTCCAGCGGATGAACCCTGTCCTTCATCTGAACTATCTGTATGTTGAGAAGATCCGCCAAGCCGATGAACGATTCTCTACCTGTTTAAAAACACACAGTCACAGAGTTAAAGCCCCTGTCCCACTGTACGAGTTCATTCCTAGAGCTCTCCCCCCGAGTTTGCCCTGATTCGAACTCGGAGATTTACGGTAATGGCCACTCGTCGGTACTCGGGGCTCTCGTCGACATTTTTCAACATGTTGAAAAATCTCCACGACTCTTCCCGAGCTTACCGCGTTTCCCGAGTACCTGCCGTTAGCGTTACGAGCCACTAAGAGATGTCCCCGAGCTCCGACGTACCCGCTACGTACATTCTCCGTGCTTACCACGAGTTTGAATTTTTTTAAACTCGGGAGAGCTCTTGGATGAACTCGTACTGTGGGACAGGGCTCACATACTATGTCAGGGCTTCTGGGGAGATACAGGCTCAATTGTGATCATGTATTGTCTGACTGGTTTGCACGCAACAAAAGCTTTCCTCACAAGCCTAATTTGAGGAAAGACATTCTTGCTATTGAGGGAGTGCAGCGTAGGTTTACAAGGTTAATTCCCGGGACGGCAGGACTGTCATATGCTGAGAGAATGGAACGGCTGGGCTTGTACACTCTGGAGTTTAGATGGATGAGAGGATATCCTATTGAAACATATAAGATTATTAAGGGTTTGGACACGCTAGAGGCAGGAAACATGTTCCCGATGTTGGGGGAGTCCAGAACCAGGGGCCACAGTTTAAGAATAAGGGGTAAGCCATTTAGAATGGAGATGAGAAAACACTTTTTCCTCACAGAGAGTTGTGAGTCTGTGGAATTCTCTGCCTCAGAGGGCGGTGGAGGCCTGTTCTCTGGATGCTTTCAAGAGAGAGCTAGATAGGGCTATTAAAGATAACGGAGTCAGGGGATATGGGGAGAAGGCAGGAACGGGGCACTGATTGGGGATGATCAGCCATGATCACATTGAATGGTGGTGCTGGCTCGAAGGGCCGAATGGCCTCCTCCTGCACCTATTGTCTATATAACAAACTCAGTTGAGAAAGCAAGAGAATGGGGTTGAGAGGGAGAGATAGATGAGATATCATTGATGACGGCCGAATGGCCGAATACTACTCCTAAAACGTATGAAGATATATAGCATGGAAACAGTTGTCCATACCCACCAAGTGACTTCCTGAGCTCGCGTTTGCCTGCCTTTGGCCCAAGAACCAGTCATGGAGTCAGGCAACACCGACCAACATGCCCCATCTACACTGGTTCCACCTGCCTGTGCTTGGCCCATATCCCGCTATCCTATCCATGTTCCCGTGCAAAACACTTTCAACAATTGACGCTCAGCATTTATCACCCATTGAGTAACAAAAAACATAGTGCTGGGGGAATAGACAATAGGTGCAGGAAAAGGCCATTCGGCCCTTCGAGCCAGCACCGCCATTCAATGTGATCATCCCCAATCAGTACCCCGTTCCTACCTTCTCCCCATATCCCCTGACTCCGCTATCTTTAAGAGCCCTATCTAGCTCTCTCTTGAAAGTATCCAGCGAATTGACCTCCACCGCCCTCTGAGGCAGTGAATTCCACAGACTCACAACTCTCTGGGTGAAAAGGTACACAAAAATGCGGGTGCAGCAGCATCTATGGAGCAAAGGAAATAGGCAACGTTTCGGGCCGAAACCCTTTAAAGTGTTTCCTCGTCTCCGTTCTAAATGGCTCACCACTAATTCATAAACTGTGGCCCCTGGTTCTGGACTCCCCCAACATCGGGAACATGTTTCCTGCCTCTAGCGTGTCCAAACCCTTAATGATCTTATATGTTTCAATAATATGCCCTCTCATCCTTCTAAACTCCAGAGTGTACAAGCCCAGCCGCTCCATTCTCTCAGCATATGACAGTCCCACCATCCCGGGAATTAACCTGGTGAACCTACGCTGCACTCCCTCAGTAGCAAGAATGTACTTCCTCAAATTAGGGGACCAAAACCGTACAGGAATGTGGCAGCAAATGTGGAGAGAGAATGAATGGACAGAGAATGTTTTGGGTCAAACCCGTTGCTCAGACTGATGGAGCAGGGAGGTGGAATTTGCACTCATCCCCCTCCCGACAGCTTTGCATTTTCCTCCGCCTCTTCTTCCCTTACATTACTACGTTTTGGACAGGTTGCGACTTTTTTCTTTGGAGTGCAGGAGGCTGAGGGGCGACCTTATTGAGGTGTACAAGATCATGAGGGGCACGGATAAAGTGAACACTCACAGTCTGTTTCCCCA